>NC_056751.1:246902871-246987871 GCF_019279795.1 Protopterus annectens
TTATTTATTTATTGCAGTAACTTGTCTTGGCAAAGTAAAACATTTATAATTTTAGACAAATTTTCAAATGCACATAGGTAATTCATGCTACTTGAAGAAAATAGCTCAGTCTGTGAATTACGTTACAGTATGTGGGAGTGTTGACTCCTCCGGGTTGCTTTGAACAGCCTTTTGGCTATTGAATCACACTTAATAACCATTGATAGCAGCTTTGTTGTCAGCTGCATGCAGTGTACTTTTCTTAGAACACCAAATGACAGCAGTACTTTCTTAGATATTTGAAAATATTATTTCAAAGACTTGACTGTCTGTGTTTGATTGCTGTTTTTATAGAAATACTGATTTCAGGTATACTAAGGAAGACTATATACCAAAGAACTGCACTGTGTTTCTATGTAGTCAGTGGCCCTCAGAACCCTAAATGTCACAGTTCTCAGCTTCATACTAGTATTTTTCTCACTGAAGTTGCTGTATTCTCTTTTCTAACAGAGTCTCTGCCTAGTTTACTCTGAAAAGCGTGTAGGCTTTGTTTCTGATCTGGTCTTCCGTAGTGTGCATTTAGCTTTCTGCCTTAATGTCTGTAGAGCTGGAATTAAAAAGGAATGTGTAAACAATGCATGATATTTCCTAACATTACATCTTTACTACACTGGACTCACATTTTCCTCATTGTAATTACTGTATCAGACTAATCTGTTCAGACTTCTTCAACATTGACATAAGCTGCACCAGCACTGATCTGCTGATCTGGCAACTGCCAGTTTTAAATGTAAAGGTAGGCAGACTTTGGATGGAAGAAAAAGAAGTTAAGAGATCACATTAAAAAGATCATTGCTTGAATTGGTGGTGGAACTATGTTGCATATAGTGTTTGTGGGCTACATGGTGAAATACTTTACTGAGATCATTTACTCTTTCACTTTTATCACAACCTAATACCGGAGGGGTATACATTAGTTGGCTATCTTGTCTAGCATGGGTTGGGACATATGGCATCTTAAAGCACATGGTAGTTACAGGATAGCTATTGAGTAAAAATTATATAATTTGTTATAGGGCAATAGGTGTATGTTAAAAAGCAGCAAGGTGAAATATGTTACTGATATTATTATGTCTTTAATATTCTTACATGTGATCCAGCCAAACTGTACAGAATATATGCTAGAGCAAAGAATCACTTCTGAATGATAATACGGTTTCTTGGTGGGGACAGTTCCTGCCTCACAATAATATAGTCATTATATCTATGTGACAACTTCAAAGTCATATGTGTTGTCTGAAGGTGTGTAAAAGGAATTAAAGTTAGCAGTTTCATTTACATAAATACTTCATAGACCCAGCCCATGTATTGTTTTTCAAGTTATTACTTTATAATTTTACAGCCTCCTTAACACAGATCTCTTGGATTCAGTTTGAAATATTCAGATGTATTATTTTTAATTATAAAAAGCACATACATAATACATAAAACAAAATGATAAAAAACAGTATTTCATTGCCTTGGCTCCATGACACTGAGGGATAAAATCCTCATTTTGATCCAGATGACTGGAGATTGAGTAACATTTTGGAAAATGGGAAGAACTGGGAGAGGCGGGCAAGAAAACCTTTGCTTACATTGATGCACTCATCTGAGATGGGGATTCTGGCAGCTCCTCCTCCTGTAATGGCCTGGTGCTCCAGTAAAGTGTAGCAAGCCAGACTCCCTGAGAACTGGCTATACGAGGGAAGTGACATGAGTAGGCCCATCTCATAGCATGTCAAGAAATAGGCACACTTTTGTAAAAGAGGCATAGGTGGCCTCTCTGCAGTAATACAGAACTTCACCACTTTAGTGTCTGCCAGAGTGATGGTTTGTGCATCTGTCACTTCACAAGGAATAAATGAATGTGCATGGAATGGCTCTTGACCCTTGAGTAATGAATGATCCAGTGTCTAATTGAGAGATGGTGGTTGCAGGCAGTATGTTGGCAAAAAATTGCTGTGCTATATTCAGCTTTCCTTAGGTGTATAATGCAAGTTACGCTCAAGCTGGTAGAACGCAGTTGATGTCCTGAATTTGTTCTTAATGTGTTATCATTGCATTACAAATAAAAAGTATTTTTTCACCAATCAAGGCAGCACTTCTGATACTGTATATATGGTGATGCCCATACACTGGATATGGGCAGTGATAGTGTTTCCTTGCAAATCAGAGCTGAGATGCAGAGAAGCACTTGGAGGTAGAATGACATTGTTATGTGCATATTGTATTCTCATATTTATTTTCTGTGAGATAGCTTAGTGGAAATGATATACAAGCTAATCCCTGAAGCCCCTGCTTACACTTATTAAAAGTATCAGAACTTGTCAAAGATTTGGGTTAGCTGAAGGGGCTTAAAAAGGCCCTAGTGGTTATTAGCCTAGTACACAACTGTGAACCTATAGACTTATACAGCCTTTTATATAGAGCTAGCAAATGCGGTGTTAACAGTCTGGCACTACATCAGGTTTCTGTTGTGGAACTATTTGACCTCTCCTCTCAATGCTGGGTAAAAGTAATGCCAATAATGTGATGAAGTAAAAAGTAAGAAGTAAAACTCAAATATGTTTCACTAGAAATTTATGTTTTCATTTTTTCTGTTACGACATCATGGCTACAGTGTTATTCTTTTATGCTGCTAAAGTTATTGAGTCAAATATAGAGTGGAACTGCATTGAAATTCCTGAGGCTGGAATAGCAGTCTTATAATCATGTTGTAAGTGACCAACCTTATGTTAATGCTTTAAAGTTTCATTATGAAATCTCAAATAGGGACTAGGAAATACCCTTACATAACTTGGGCACTAGATGCTTTGGTTCATAGCCATTACTACCACAAGTTTACAATTTGCATTATACATTGTTTCCATGGGTTCCTATTAAATGATCGAAGACGCATTCTTTAGAATGCATCTTGATCGAACTTGAAAGCACGAAAAGGCAAAATAGCGAAATGGCATATAACTGAATTCTTTCCCTAGGAAATAAATCGCATGGCTGCTTCCATTACTTTGCCATCTTTGTGACTGTAGTGCAATATCAGAGTTGGTATATTTATGTAATGTTTTAATTTTTTTTTTTTTTTTGTGGAACAGTGATTTTTTTCCCTTGGAAAAAAGACACTGCTCTAAGCATTTGAGATTGCAAGCTTTCACTTACATGGGTTCGATAAATCATCGTTTGCTTTTTTAAGTGTTCGATGATTTAACATAGAGCCTTTTCCATGGAGGTGTTGTAAACAACTTCTTAGTACACAGAATACAATAATTGCAGAATTCTTATTTACTGAGCTGTCATTACAACACAAGCAAAAATAGTATTTATTTTCACTGAATACAGATTTTTTTTGTGACTGAAGCCATGAACTCCCCACCCCCCACACCACCACCGGATTTAGGGTCTTTGTAATAAAGTACCAATAAAGATAAAGCTTTACATGCCATTTATATCTGAAACCCCAAGTAGCTCTGTTTTATTGATAAGCATCAAATTATGTTGTTCTATAAGATTTGCTGTAATACTTCAGTCAGTTATAGGAATATGGCATTTTTACTAGGTACCATCAAAGTAGTTAGACATTACCATTCTGGGTGTCTGTTTTTGCAATTTGGGTGCCAACAGCCGTGTTTATTGTGAATTCATTCAGGCCTACAAACTCAGAATATATATATAATATATATATATATATATATATATATATATATATATATATGTGTGTGTGTGTGTGTGTGTCTGTGTGTGTGTGTGGTTTACACTAAAAATCTTGCACCTGCATTGTGCGAGTGTTCATGTTTTTGACCTGAAATGTTGGAAATCAAATATACAAGCATGAACATGACCAAATGAGGTATTTAAGGAAAGTCAACATCTCAGGTATGTCGATTTTACTAAAAATACCACACTTCCGGTCATGAGCTAAGAATGTTTTGCAAGGGGCCAAGCCCCCTTGCACCCCACACCTCCTTCTACTTATATACAAACTCTAAGATTTCTTTCCATACTTTTCCTCATAACATTTTTACTGTTTTACATTTCAAAAACACATGTTCTGTAGTTTCTTCTTCTTGACAATGTAAACATATTCCATCACTTTTTTTATATGTTACATTTCCTTTTCTGGTAATTTATCTATTACCAGTATCCAAAAAAATCTTGACATTCTATTTTCTGAATACACCATTTGCTTCTTATTTCTATAGTTTGTTTTTTCATCTGTTAGATTTTCCCATGGTTTTACATAGTAATCTTTTACTGACATACTCGTATACCATCATCCAGTTTATTCTCTACAAAACTATTTTTATTGGTAATATTTTATTTCTTCATTTATACTCTCCTTTTTTTCTTTTAGTCTTTTTTACCATGCCCCCAAATGTATCATACTTATACAGTTTTACTACTAATCTCTCATCTTTTTCATTTATCCATTTTAACACTTAGTACAAATTTAATGAGGCAGCATATGCCAATGCATTAATTAACCTTAAACATCCTTTGTCCTTATTTACATATGAAACTCTTCTTTTTATTGGATTTAATGTAGAACATCATATAAATGAAAAATATATCTGCAGTAATTTCTTTTCAAATACTATTGGCAACATAAATACTCTTGCTAAGTATGGTATTTTCCCATCAGTACAGAATGTATCAAATAAACCTTTTTTATGAATTATAATGTATATGTGCTTCAGAAAAGACAGATTTGTTTTCTTTCTTCTCTTGTTTTTTTTTTTTTTTTTTTTCCTTTATTGAATTCTACTTGCATCTTTATTCCCATGTTTTATACCTAACACAGGAATTTCATTCATTGTAGAATATATGCCCCCTATTGTTACTACATCACCTAAACGTTTACTTTTCTCTTTATTTAAAGCCACCTCTAGACACTTATTTGTGCAAAATGATTACTACTTTTATCCTATTTTTGTTTTCATAATTATAATATCATCTGCAAATGTTAACAGAACTGGATTTCTTAGTTCTTCGGGTATTATATATACTGCCTACTTCATTTTGTAATTATTTTCACATACTGTCACATTCATAATAAATACAAAGAGTAAACAACTCATTGGACATCCTTGTCTTACACCACTCTTCATATGTACCCCTTCACTTAACCAGCCATTTACAAGTATTTTTACTTTACTATTACTATACACTGACATACGTAACTTCCTAACTTTCTCAATTATATTACATTCTTTTGTTATTATGCATACGATTTTGTGGAACAATTTAAGACAGTTTCAAGTCTTTTGGGATACAAAATTAATGAAGCTAAAACAAAGGAAATAGCCAGAAGCTATGTGCCCACTCACAAATTTCTTCAGCAATATCCATATATATGGGGACATGATAAAATGATGTACTTAGAAGTATGGATTAAAAAGGATTATGTTATGGTAGCTAAGGATATTTGGGAAGAAACTAAAAAGTTAATACAAAAAAATGAGAATTTAGAAGCTCTGTTTAATGGATATGGATAGCAAGATACAAGCAGATAAATGTTTTAGTCCTTTTAGTTTTATACACAGATCAGGCATATTTTATCAACTAGAGGGAAAGTTGTGGATAGCAATTAATAAAGAGCTGAAGGATTTTATCTGGGCAGGAAGCTGGCAAGAGTCGAGTAGAATAAGCCGATTCTTCGAAAAAAAACAAGGGGATTGGGATTACCTGATTTGAATGGGGTATTTCCGAGTCACACAGGTAAGACTCCTCTACGTAGAACAAGCAGAAACCTATAATTCAAAGTGGAAAGGGATGATGACAAAACAGGGAGAAGCTCAATAAATAAGGAGAGACTAGGAATTGTGGATGCAGAGCCTTAAAGAAAATAACAACAACCATACAGAATATTATATTCCTAAAGTAGCAGAAAGTATTCTAACAACTAAGCCAACATGGGAATTGAGAAAGGAGATTCTGCTGATAGGGATGACTGCAATTAGGGATACAGACAAAAGGCAAAGGGGGCTGGAATTTATGGGAGAAAAAGGAACCAATTTATTAGGAGTGAATACTTAAAGATGGAAAGGTAGTAGATTGGGAAGAGGCCAAGAATTTATTTGAACTGCAGGCTAAAGATTGCCTTCCCTATCAACGATTGATATCAGAATATAGGAAAAGAGAAATAAGGGGATCCTAAGTAAAAGACCAGCACTGGTAGAGTTTTTAGTAGACTCTAGAACAGAAGCAGCTGTTAAAAAGGGGATAATTAGTAGAACATATAAAATATTGCATGATAACTATAAGAATCAATCAGATGAGGTTGTCAAGGATAGGAAAGAGAAAATGGATAAGCAATTCGCAAAGAAACATTGGGGGATTTATATATGGCTCCCAAATAGGAAACAAAGTATGGAAAATTTAGGATCTTTTCATGGAAGTGTTTAAGTGGGTATTTGTATATCCCAAGTAGACTCCAAAGAATTTGCTTGTCTGTTACTTCTGAGGAAGGAAGGAAGTTTATTAAATCAGACTTTTTACTTTCTACATTATTTGGTGGTTCTCCAGTCTGTCTTAGTCTTTTTGGTTCCTCAAATGTTCAAGATGTGATAGGGAAGAAAGAGATAATTGGGAATATATTTTTTGGGAATGTAATGAGTTGGTAGACTTTAAAAGTTCCTTGCAGACTACTCTCTATGAGAAATACTAGGTGAACAAATTGGTACAACTAATGAAATAATTTTGAGGTATTTTACAGAATCAAAATTGCCTAGACATACCTAGGCCTTGCTGAGTCTAATTATGGTAGCTGCCAAAAAAGCAATTACTAGAAAATGGATATCAAAGTCTAAACCAACTGTACTGTCAGTGGTGAATATAGTAACAGAGATTAAAATGACTGGAAATGGGATCTATAAAAAAGGTTAGGAGCAAATTACATAGAAAAATGGGAATCATGAGAACTACACATGCAGAATAATGTTTTGGAGGAGGAATGAGGTTTAAAAGAAGGCAGGATTTGAATGAGCTATGTAATATTTGACTGACAATGACTGGATAAGTGATGTATAATGTTTGCAACTAAAATATGGTGGTATGGTTTGTTTTCATTTATATAAATGTATGATTGTCTGTGTCATAAGTGATAATTTAGTAAAGATTTTTTTTGTTTAAAAAATATCAGCTGGATCTTTTCCTGACAAAACCTGTATGTCTGGCAAAGGAGAGAAAATGAAAAGAACAGTTACTCTTTGGAAGGAGCAGGGATAGGGGCACAAACATTACAGAAAACTGCAACTGGCAAAAAGGAGCACAAAATACATACAAAAAATGTTATTGCCAACCTGGGCTTAAAAGCAGCCTAATAGCGTCGTCATTGTCTGCAGCAATAACTCAAAGGTTAAGCTCATTAATTTTTGGACTAAGGATCTGCAGCCACACACAGGAGAAAATACAGCTTACTTCAGTTATAACAAAACATAATAAATAAGCCTTACAATTAACACAAAATTGGTTACAACAGAAATACATTTTTGCATCCCTTTCATGTCTGCTTTTTGACTTCAAAGGGAATAGCAGCATCTGTAATTTTAAATGTTTTAAATTCACCTAAAGGCACCATGTTCCAACAGTGTGCCATTCACTTAATTTAAAATCTCAAATAAACTCATAGAACACTATTACTCATGTTACAGCATCATTTGCATAAGTGAACTAGCAACCTTATTTATGTTTTTATAATAAAACAAACCCTTACAGGTCTATATGTATACCACGTTTATATAAATACTGGAATTTCAGAATCATATTATCATCTAAAGGACATAAATAAATACTCATCATCTCTTCTGATACAGATTGGAGCAAACAAAGTCATTTACTGTACTTTCATGTACATGGCTATACTAAACTTCAACCATATTATCAGCACTGCAAATTGATATATCACCAAATGGTTCTAAACATCTGCATCTGCATCTACTTATATGTACCACACTACAAGAACCACAAATGAAACAATCATTCTGCAAGTATCTCTTCATCAACAAATCATCCATATCAATTTGCTGACAGTTTTCATATCTTACATTCCTCCCTAACTTCATATTTTAATATTACACTTTTTTAACTAACGTCATATGTTTCACTCCCTCAATATTTTCTTAGGCAGAATATGCCAGTTAAGAAAACCACCCTTTTTAATCATGGAGGAATTAAGAGTTGGTGGTGGCAAAAAAAAAAAATGTTATCACCATTATCCACATTAACTACATTTCTGCCATTAAAAATATAGGTAGTGAAATCTATTTTAATAACAGCTTCCTTTCTTTTGCCAGGAATGGAATGTATCCAGGAGCCCAATGTTTAAGATTTCATTGACTTAAAAAAAGTCAGCATTATGTGATATTAGGCTGCAGATTCATTATAGTTTCCTCTATAGCAATGCAATAAACAAATGCTGGACATGTAAAGTGGGCATCTGATACTACTCACTTTTTATCTGACCTTCCTTGCTTCCACTGAAGTTAACAACTGTATGTGTACTACTAGTCAGCTGATTTATGTAAAAATTAAAATCTAATCCAAAATCATTAGCTTTTTCAGAGTGTCCAACAACACATGATAATTACTCCCATTGTCTTAACAAATCAACATTATATCTTCAATGTGGAACCATAATACACCTTAGAGAATTGGTGATGTGTACATCACCACCCCGAGTGGAGAACAAATGTTTTCCTGCAGGGTGTTAATGTACGGATAATGCCCACTAAAAAATAAGTCCAAATCTTCATGGCAGCATATGATAAAATCTGAAGATCTGTGTCCATTACTACATTTGTCTTTTTTCAAGACAGTGACAATGTTAATATTCTCATGAAAAGATGTAGTCAAAGACATTGAAAGTTTGGAACATTTTGTATTGCTCTGACAATACTCACTTCACAGGTGAAAATGGTAGGATTTCTGGTATGCTGCAAAAGTGAAGTCTCTCTCTTACTCATGCATTGTTTATTTAGAAGAGTAGAAAAAACATTTCTGATTTAGAGACGGCCCTACCTTAGTGCTGCTGTGACTTAATGCAAATGTTAATTAGCCTTAGACAGTAGACGAGCCATACATCTTCATTCTGATTGGAGAATAAACGCCATCAAGGTGCTAATATACAGGAAAAACCTGTTAAAAACAAGTCCACTGCCATGTTTGCCTCAGCTTAACCAGCTGCAAAGCTCAGACAAAAAAAAAAATCAAATGGCTGCCATTTTGTTATACTGGCTAAACACAGCTTTGCTGTTTAGTGAGCGCAAAATTATAAAAAGTTAATAAAGGAAAAGGGTAACAGTGTGTGTGTGTGTGTGTGTGTGTGTGTGTGTGTGTGTAAGTGAGACACAAGAATGAGTCACTTAGAGAGAGAGAATGAGAGACAGAGACCAGGAGCGGCCTTAGGTCAACTGGTGCCCTAGGCAAAAGGGCTCTACGGCACCCCCCACTACACTACCCGGTGCCCCCATCCTGGTCTACCTACACCAAATAAATACTGGAAAAGTGCTCTGGCCCCCATCCTGGTCTACGTACACCAAATAAATACTGGAAAAGTGCTCTTGCTAGAGAGGCGCCCTAAGCGGCCGCCTAGTTGGCCTATGCCTAAGGCTGGTTATGACAGAGACAGTGCTAATTGTAAAAAGCACTGTCATTATTGGCTGACTTTAATCCTCAGTGATTCACCAGAAAATCAATTATGCTAGGATAAACAGTGAAGAACTATGATGCAAAATCAGGGACAGTTGGGAGTCATGATTGTGGAGGGTTGCAATGCCTTGCATTTTATTATTTTCTTTTTTGTAATTTATCTGATCTCAGTGAGATATCTGAGGTATATTTATTCAACAAATTGGCTATAAATTCTGTGTGTGTGTTGGGGGGAGGGGGGCACACAAGTCCATACCTGTGTGTTGTGTTTTGTCTACAGGTGCAAGAGTGAGTGTGTCCATGATGGGGGAGGGTGTGTGTTCCTAGACTAACAAGGACATAATGCAGTATTGACAGGAATACTGTACATGAGGGATAACTCTTTATATCATGCCTTAAATGCACTTACAAAAACAGTGTTTTGCAGCATGAAAGGAGTGGGCAGGATGGAGTGGAAAAGGAACAGTAGACACCATATATACTCTTAATATCACAGCTTACAGGCCCTTAAAAAACTAGAACAGAGTTCTTCAGCACAAAAAATGTTGGGCTGATGGAGCACTAGACTCCAGGATTACTCTGTATACCATGCTTAATGGCACCTTGTTTATTCAACACTTAAAAAAAAATGATTAGCTCTCGACACCACCATTAAGCAACAAGGATATTTCTCTATATGACCTTAATATCTTAGAAAAAAATAAGTTAAAAGTTAAGAAAAAAGTTTAAAACCTTGTACTTTTGATACTGGGAGCAACTTGCTAAGCAAGTGCCTTATCGCTTTACACTAACTGTGGAGTTAACATAGCTTTTACGTAATAAGAATCATGAAACTACAGTACTGGGCATTATTCAATGATTGCAATGACCCATGAGTTGTGAGGGACAGGGCGAGTATAAGAAGTGACAGCAGGAGTGAAGGAATAGAAGTGTCTCCTGAGGGGGGAAAGTTTTGGGACAATGGAACCACTGAACAACATCATGGCAAATTAGTAAACATTTATGTGGACTCTCTTAAAAAGTTAATAGATCAACAGATCCTGCATCACGTTGCACTTTAGGTACATTAAAAAGAATGAAACTCAAATGTCTGCCATTGCTGACTGAGTATAAGGATCTGTAATTTGCAAGGGGCAGGTACAAAACTAAGAAGATAGCTCAGGGACATTATGCACACTAAAGAACAAGTAAGAGATATGTAGGTATGTGTGTGTCTGTGCATGTGCACATGTATGTGGGAATTGGCAGGCCTCTGCCAATACAATGCTTGGGCTGTCAGTATTGACACCTGCAGGGAAGTGCTTATTTGCACTGGTGGTAGTTAAGGGCAATTCAGAGGCATGTAAATTAGCAAATAATGAGATTTTTCCTCATTGTGGCTAACATATCTCTGAACTGTAATTTCCCACACTGCACAACTAGTTCTTTTTGCCCACAGATCTTTCTGCCAGTTGTGGGATTCTTCCTGAAACCCTGGATCAGTATTAATTAAAGTTATCTATCCAGGCACTTAGTAGGAAAATAAATCATAATCCGCCTTTATCAGACCAGTCACAGATACAGTGCTGCATTCAGTATGTACCTGACCAAGCATATGCAGCAACAAGAATGACCTCAGTGGTTACTTACATAAAGAATACAGGGTGTCACAAACCTGCCTTATGCAGAGTGCCTGAAAGCCCTTTCCCTCTACTCAGTCTCCTATAGATCACTGAGAGGTGATCTCTACCTAGCTTACAAGGCATCCACAAACCCAACACATATGAATCTCCTGCATATTTGTAAGTCTGACAGTACCAAATATACAATGTCTAAAGACCTGAATTCTGTCCGTGACTTAAACAGAACATGCTGGAGAGACAGATATGTGCCCCAGAGACTGACCCTCTTATGGAACAGGCTTCCCATTAATGTGAAGCTGAGTTATCTATTTAACTAGTTTAAGTACATCATAGACCAGTGGGTGGGGAACAGGAAATTTACCCTGGGCCTGGCACCCATGTCCCTCATGGACAGAGATAGCTTATAAATGTCTGACTCTCAGTGTCTTATTTGGATACAGGACATCATTATTCTTTCGGGAAAACTTGGCTAGGCTTAGAAAGGCCCCCTCCCCGTTCCATTAGCCTAGTAACAATATATGACTCTATGAATCTATAATTTAATAGAGAAATCCAGAGAAAGAAACAAAACATTTTACAGTGGACTCTGTAAAGCAGATGGTTTGGTCAAAAATAATAATAGCAATACTGTCCAGGCCATAATGTTATGCTATAAAAAAAGCAGGGACTGCCAATAGAATAGGATTCTGCCTTAAAGTGTATGAATACTTCTCAACTAGGAGGGTAAATGTGAACACGGCATTTTGACTTGTCCAAAATCAGTGTTGAAAGAGACATGTTGTAAGGGGTTAGTGAGCCTTGTGAGAACCTAGTGAACCACACAAGACTAGATTTTACCTAATAATGAAAAAATTGAAAACCAGGAAACAGAGCAAGTACCATTCCAGGAATTAAGTTATGAATGCATGGATGGGTGTCATTTTTTTTCTTTTTGTTAAATAGGTAAGTGGGTTGCTTCTAGGATCTATTTAGTCATAACCTGAACAGTTACAACTAGTCACATCATGTCAGAGTTACTGACATTGCAAATCATAGGAAAACGGAGTTCTACCATCATTTATTTATAGAGGCTGAATGGTGGCAGTTACATCCAGGCATAAAAAGCAGAATCATATAGACTGGTATCTTAAGACAATATAGATGGTATAATATACTGAGTATTACAAAATAATATAAAAATAATTTATGAAATGACATAAAAATAATTATATTGACAATAAGAAGTGAAAAAATAAATACATATGCATTTACTTAATCCCAGGCTTGTCCATTTACATTTGCTTTTTATTTGCTTTAAAGTGCAATTGTAATTTTACTCGTTGGTAGTGCATATGGATTTCAAATGTATGCTAATTTTATGACACATATTGCTTGTTTGATAGGCAAGAATGTAATTATTTTCAGATGTGGAAAAAGCATCTTTCTAAATTCAAAGTAGCTAGTTTTCTTAGGTTTATAAACGGTGGACTCAGTTTGCTTGCACTATGTTGCTATATGTTTTTACCCATATACTGTAAAAAAGTGGGATCCAAAAGGTCATTGAATTATCTTCCTGTACAAATATGTTATTTGAAGATATTTTTGGATTTTAATTTTTTTGTTTTTGAAGTGAAACTTCTTATGGGACACTGTACGAGCTCAGAGTGAAATGGAAGTCAAACTCCGCCCACTAAGGGCTGAGTATGACTTCCGTACTCTAGCTTTTCAACCACACACACACACACACACACACACAACACACACACACACACACACACAACACACACACAGTCATTAACTAAATAACCCCCCCACCAAAAAAAAAAGAGGGAGAGGAGATGTCAGATGCTACAAGAACAGGATATAGACAGCAGATCAAGAGACCAAGATGTCCAGTGCTAGACACATGCACACACACACACACACACACACACACACACACACACACACATGCACTCACAGTCGTTAACTAAATAACCCCCTCACAAAAAATAGGAAAAAAGGGACAGGAGATGCTACAGGGACAGGAGATAGCAGGCAAAGAGAGAGAAATGTCTGAAGCTAGACATGCGTGTGCACGCACACACACACACACACACACACACACACACACACACACACACACACACACACACACACACACACGCAGTGAAGTGAAACTTCTGAATGTATGACAGACCTCTTCAGTGAGGAACTATGAGGAATATCTACTTTTAAGACTCAGAAATGAGGAAAGTTCCTCACGATGTACACTTGAAGACTTACAATTCTTCAGAATTTGTATATTGCCACAACTCATCTTATACAATCCCCTGGTTGATCCCCAAGATGTAAAAATAATCTCCCGTGTGGATTCTCGGATCCCTTCCCCTTGCCCCAAATTTTTGATTAAGTAATTGAAACTTGCGACTGTAGCTGCCAAGGTATTATGATGCATTTTATACTGTGGCATGTCATTTTTGATTAAGCCACCAAAAATACAAAAAATAAAATAAGCTCAATTTAAACATGCAAGAAAACTGTGAACTTTGGTGTTTCTATTATATTTAAATATATTCAGTCCCCATTTTTTTTAATATGTTTCAACAGGTCTAGCAGAGATAGCCTATGTAATTTAGCAAGAAACAGTTGCACTTGTCTAACCATAAAATACTGTACTGGTATCCTTAGCTACTACCTGCAACTAACACAACTTGGCTTATTTCTTGCAAAACCCTACCACTTAGGGGCGGCTCGTGCCATTGGCCTGCAGGACTGCAGCCCTCCCACCTAGAAATAAAAGAAATACAGAACATAAACCATAAACTTTAAAAAATATATTGTTTCTTTTTTTACCGAGTACCAGACCTACCGCGTATGCGCTGACTGCCCCGCAGATGCCCAGGAATCTCTGTGAACTCTGACTGCCTCAGTTAGCAGTCCAGATGCAGAGAAGGTATTTTTTGCCCCACAGTTGCCCAAGATGCCATGCGGTAGACGACCGCACAGAAGAGAGGAGCTCCGGACTGCTTGAGCCACAGACAGGACCAATCATTAGAGGAGGTAAGCAGGGATTTGAGCTCAGGACCAATCAGGAGTGAGGTAAGTTGAGTTCAGGAGCTCCTGCAGGGAAGCGTTAAGTCGACCACGGGTTTTGCTGCTTCGAGACAATGGAGTTGGTCCTGGTTTGCTTTCCGGACCCATTTACAGGTAATGTGTGTGTGTGTGTGTGTGTGTGTGTGTGTGTGTGTGTGTGTGTGTGTGTGTGTGTGTGTGTGTGTGAAAGGCTCCTGTGTGTATATTTAATCGGCAAGGCAGTTCTCATGGTTCTGATTTAATCGGCAAGGCTCCGTTAGTGGAAATATCCTGTGCAAACCAAAGGGGTGTGTGTGTGTGTGTGTGTGTGTGTGTGTGTGTGTGTGTGTGTGTGTGTGTCTTTAAGACAGATACTGCTAATGAAATTAATGTTTATTTGACATTAATTATAAGTTAAATTCATGTAAAGTTTATGGTGATTAGAACTGTGTCCGCTGCCTCGTTAATCTTGAAAATTAATATACTTTTATCTATACTTATACTGCACGATTTGTTGCTACAAGAAATAGGAGGCACCGGCCCCTGAAATGAAGGGATGAAGCGGAGATTAACTCATGCAAAAATGCTTATTTGGGCTTTTTCATAGTGCTTTGGCTGATGTGTGGCTGCTTGAGAAGGGGTAAGGAGCAATTAGTGTGCATAGCTATTTTGTGGTGAGTCAGTCTGTAGTCATTTGGTAAGAGAATACGTCCGAGATCTTTTTCATTTATAATATATATGGCAGAAACACGAATATTTGAAAGTAAAGTAGGAAGCCTTTATATATATATATATATATATATATATATATATATATATATATATATATATATATATATATATATATATCTACACACACACACACACACACATATATATATATATATATATATATATATATATATATATATATATATATATACACACATACACAAGGCTTCCTACTTTATAAGTATTCATGTTTCTGCAATTTGTTGATTGTTAATGACCTGTAGAAGAGAAGTACTGCATCGTTTAAAATGACATCATCTTTTATCAACCTGATTTGGTGTTTTATTTGTTAATAAAAATAATGCTGAAATATTTATATACTATTCAAGCAAAACATGATAGACTAGTTGTGGCTTTCTGTCCTAAGCTAAAAACACAGTTTAAAAAATTGTGGTGTGAACTCAGCTTTGTTGGGAAGTCATAGTAGCACTATTAATTTCTTTTTCTGAGAAAAGTAGATAACTAAACATCTATAGTTATTGTTTAAGTTGCTCTGTGATGACAGATCCATAACTGCCAGGATGAAATAGGATGCAAAGTTAAGAAGTTCTCAGTACTTATTTCCATTGAACAAAACCAGAACCAATGCCTAGAATTTCATAAAGGGTTCTAGACAAACTTTGAAGGAGAGCACTGTACTGAGAAGCATTAGTGCAACGAGAGAGAAGTGGAAATATGAATCATTTCTTGAAAGGTATAGATGAGGAGGTATGCATTACCTTTGTTATGAACAGTAACTTAACAGGTGCTGTCTGTGAGCAGCCTTGTCAGGTTTGTTTGATCTGGTTAACCTTTATTAAGAGAGTTCACATATTTCCTGGTCTGTAGTGCATTACCACAACATCTTGCCCTGGTACAAAGTACAGATTGTGAAGGCAATCCTATCATAACCCTTCCTTATGGGAAACTGGCGTTCTGTAGCCTGTAACTCTAAGCCCAGGTCCAGTTAGAAAAATTTATATTTTGTCATGGTTACACGCATTTTTCTGTAAGCTATGATCCTTTTACCACACTTTGTGACAATGAGTCCCTGACTTCTAGAAAGCCTACCGTCATACAAAACACCTAAGGGACATTGCCTTATATATTACGCCAAGCATTCTCCATCACCAGATATTCTAGTTTTCTGCCCCTTGCTATAGTCTCCAGGGCTTTACAAAATAACTTCCACAGTCTAATTATCCAACTATACAGCCCACAGGGGAAACTCCAAGAATGTGTTGCCATTATACTGTTATGGAAATATTGTCCCAGTAAAGAATCTTGAAGAGTACAGGGGCTACACTCTAGTACCGGTCATGAGATAGGTGAATAAAGCATAGATGAGAGGTATATTAGCATAGCATCAGAAAATCCAATAAAGGGGTGATCTTGGATAGTCAAAACAGGTGATGAGGAAGCCACTGGGTTTAAGTAATATTAAAACTAGTGAATGGAGGATGTGAAAGGAGTTAAGCATGTTTCTGAGTGTGTTTGTAAACAGAACTGAAGTAAAACAGGAAACTGTCATGTATGTTGTGCACTACCTGCTAATTTCCTTTCACACTGTATCAATGCTGTCACAATATGACCATAGTAAAGTAAAATGGGTTATTGTTCATTAGCATTACTACAAATATTTGCATAATATTTTGTATTACTGTATAGAGCTTTTGTTATATTTATCTACATTCATGTACTCATTTTTCTTTACCTATTGAAGTTACAGTTTTATTTTTGCTACAGTGAAATATACTGAATTCTACCTTCATAATTAGTAAGCTGTAGAGGCTGAACAGCCGACTATAAAATATATTTTGCTTCATTTGTTGGGATTGAAAATCCTATATCTTGAAGATAAATGTCTTAATTCTCTGGACACAAAACAAGATCCATTTTAAAGTCCATTTTATGCTTTATTATGCCTTTAACTGCATTACTTGCAGCACTCTTGAAGCCATTTTAAACATGTATTATTATGCATCTAATTTGCTTACCACCAAGTCACTACAGTGTTGTATACCCGATGTACAATGATCTGACACAGTATTATACAGTACAGGCTGGAGTTTTTCATGTGTTGAAAAGCATATGAAGTGGTGTTGTGTGGGACACCACAAAATATAAACAGCTAATATCTGTATGCCCATATTCCAGGAGAATATCTACTGTCCCACATGTGCCAAGCCATTGTGTTGCCATTGATGGTGTGCAGCCAGGTGCACTAATATAACTCCACATATCAAGCAGAGTAATAGATCACCGCCATATGCCTCTCATTTGCCCTTGGTCTGCTGTCATGCCTTTGACTGCACAGCAAAATTTAACTACTTAAAGTCTTGCTTGAGTAGTGCTGTTGTGGCTGAGCCATGACTCTTGTGAACTGCAGACTGATACCAGTGTACCACAGCACCTGATAAAGTTTAAATGGTTTGTACATTATTCTAGGGTTCAATATAATGCTTATCAGTCTTACTCTAATGTTTTATTTTGTTGGTTTTAAAATGAGGAGCATTTATGACAAGTCTCATTTCAAAATTCTGCTTAAGCTCAAATAGTTTTGCTTGCTGTCTTAATGCACTGTCATCTCATTCATAAAAAAATGTTCCTTCACCGCAGAGAAGCTCAGTGATCTAACAAACAAGTTAGACAGTTCAGTTATGTATTAGAAGAAAAACATTCAGGAATGTGTTGCAGCTTCTAGTCAAGAAACAAGGATAGTTAGAAAATCAAGAAGACAGTATTTCACTTTCTTTTTGTGGTAAACTAAATGTAGGGTCCAAAAAGAAAATGGTGTACCTGTATTTGTGGGATATCTGTGCTGGTTTATACGACTTTAATGCTCATCTTTTCTCAGAGTTTAGTCTTTATGGGCCATATTTGAAAAGCGTTCTTTCAGTGTAAGGCCTATTTATAAACAGGCTTATACATGGGCCAGATTCCAAAAGACATGCTCTCAGTGTAAGTGGTCACTTACACTGAGAGCATGTCTTTAGAATCGGGCCCTGTGTTTTTGCTCTTTCTGAACTTTGTTTGAAATACACAACCACAAGCCAGTCTGTGTCATATTAACTTTATAATATAAAATATTCTGGGTTTCAATACCTGAGACATTTACAGACCGAAATAAGACAACACTAGGTGCTGCGGCTGTTCCACTAACGAAGAGTGGTTCTTCAAGTATGACATCCAAGTATTTTTTTTCTTCTTTAAAATACAATAGTCAGCATTAGTTAGCAGAAAAATCATATATTTGAGAGTATTCAAATATAAATATGCCCCTGTATGTGTTGAACATTCATTTTGTACACATATCAACCAATCAACATTGCTGGTGTGAGATCAGTGTAATAGCAGGATTGTGGAATATGCCCTTTCCCACTAGTGTGCAGTCTTGGGCTGAGTGATGTATTTATTTAGCAGGCAGTATGGCAGGCACAGCCCCCATATGGGGGAGGAAGCAGACTTGCTCCACCGCAAAAAAACAGTATTTTATGATTTGCATTCTACAAGTTTGTCAAGGGGCATACTTATTTTACTGTTGGAATTTCAGATTTTAATGCGTTTTTAGTCAGTAATCACTGCTGTGATATTTTGCAGCAGTTATTCTCTTGATATGTATGTGTGTGTGTGTGTGTGTGTATGTATATATATATATATATATATATATATATATATACACACACACACACACACACACACACACATATATTGCTATGCAGAGAATACTTGCATAACTAGATAAAGTATAAGCCTTGGGTATTGAAATGCATATTACAGTATCTGTAATAAAGGACAGGATTACATAATTTTAAGAAGCTCATTACATTTGTTGGAGACTTGCAGTCATCTTTGCAGGCTTTACCTGTAAACTAAAAAGAATGCCAATGCCAATCTATCATGTGTGGTCCATAACCTGTGCAGTAATCCTTTAAGCAATGTATCTTGAGCTTGTTTTCTTTTCATTTTTTATTTTGATCATGTTTTCCCCATGAAACAAGTAGATAGTTGTCAGGCAGCAGGTCTTTTTTGGATAAGAAACATTTTTACAAGTGGGGGTATCACCGAGATTGCTACTTTCAGCATGTTACTTGGTACTTTAATAAAGCTGAATATAAATTATTAGAACTGCAGTGCAAGGAGAAGTGGTTTGTGTTGAGTGCTGCTTGTTTTTCTTATACTTTATTTTGACTGGCATCCCAGACATGTGTTTAAAAATACATTGAATTTTTTTTTCTTCTACACTTCATTTTGTCTTGATTGGACTCTCAATGACAGTTTGGCACCCAGGGCAGTGTATTTAATTAAAGTTACAGTTTTTGTGGTTTTGGGCATAGCTACTCCCCTTTCTGGTTGACCACACCCCGTTTTCCATTGACCCCACCCATTCAGCTGTCTCTTGCAGCCCCCCTTTGATTTGAAGTCACCAGCCTCCACTGCTACCACTTAAGGTTTGTAAGCTGTTTCAAACATAGAAACTTCAAGATTTCCAGTTTCATAGAAAGGCAGAAATATTGTCCCTTACTTAAAACCCTCAACATTTCATCTTCTCACTAGACAGCTGATGGCCCTTCTTTAATGCATTGTGAGATTACACAGATTTTATTTAAGTGGACTGTACCATACTATGGCAACTTTCTGAAAAGCAGTTGAGACATTAGTTTTAAGAAGCGTAGTAGGTTGAACTGTATTGTACCAACAAATATGACTATAGCATTTGTTTAAAAAATATATAGAAGGATTAGATTCCAAAGCAAAAAGTCTAGCAGCCAAACGAACCCCAACAAGCAAAAGTCAATTTAATTGAAGAAAAAGTTCTACAGTTGGACTCCTAGCTTTTTCTTTTATTGGAAAGTGCAGATTCCTCAGATCATCGCTTCTAGAACATTCCATGTGCATGGAATTAGCAACAGAAAACACTGTGACTGATTTTATTGTGATTTGTTTTATCAAGTGCATTAAAGCTTACATGGCCATATTACTCTGCAGAGATGTACTTGTCAAACGTATAATAAATAGGCTACATTCTGAAAGGGTGTTGTTGCTAGCTGACCAATGAATGCTACTGCTTCTGCCTTGGATTATTTGGTGTGTGTGTGTGCGTGTGTGCATGCCTGCATGTTCATCTGAGATGTAGTTTGTAAATTCGGAAGAACAGGATCTGAAGAGAGACAGTGAGGTACGTTATCAAGCATCATTCTTAAAAGAATACAGTATACTTTCTATGAGTTTCTTATTATTTGCACAGAGGTGGAAATAGTGAAGTGAAAAACAATACCACTTTAATGTACATGCGTTAATATTTATACAAACAGCAGTGTTTCTATGCATCTAGGACTATCAGTAAACTACCCAATGGAGAAAAAAAGTAGTTTAGGAACAACAGCTTAAAATGCATCTGTTTCTCTGCAATCATCATGCCTGCTTACTCAGATGAAACTCTGCTGTCTCTATTACTAAAGTAGTTGTTTTTATTATTATTATTAATATTAATCAAAGAGTTTTTCTGTTTGCACTTCACAGACCAGGTGTCGCTTTCATGAGCTATGTCAAGCGTCAGTGAAGTGGCTGGCTTAAAATATTAAACATAAATATTAACAACGGCATTTTTTATATGTTTTATTAATGTTTATGTCTTTAGTAGTTGTCGCTCGTCTGGTCAGAATAAAACAGATGAACAATTGTGGGTTTAGTTCACGCAGCTTTATAATATACAAACACATCAGGATTGAGGCCTAGTAACTTAAACTTAAATAAACTTATAAACAGACTGACTACTGCACTCATATATGTTAATATTCTGGCTGTTCTCTCAAAATGGCACTGCTGCCTGCACGTGCTCTCTAGTTATATGCATGTGCCCTCACTTTGAAATGCTTCTTAAATTTACAACACACACTCTGTTCTGTATCCTCCCTCTTTGAGAAATAGGTCAGGCAGAGTAGTAATGACAACAGTCTTTGACATGCTGTTGTACAGAAATAATCCTTTGAGGGAAGGCATCTCTGATCAATATTAGCAAAAAACTACGGGCACTCATAAAATCGTCTAAGGCCAGCTTCGAGAGAAAAATTGCACAGGACACTAAGGATAATCACAAGGCTTTCTTTAGTTATGTTAGGAACCTGGGTGGTAATTCCCAGATATGCTCAGAATTAGTCCAAAATGACAAAAAAATACACCAAACCCACAGACATTGCCAACATCCTAGCTGACAGGTTCGGTGCAAACCCCCCCCCCTCCCCACCAAAAGGGCAAATATTTATTCCAGCAGAGTGCTGCCCCCCTGACATCTCGGATGCTCAGGTAAGAGCCGCCCTCTCCAAAGCAAAAAACACAGCATCAATGGGACCAGACGGTGTCCCGGGCTGCGTCTTACATGAACTCCAAGAAGGGCTAAACCCAAACATAAAACTACTGTTCAATCTCAGCCTTACTACAGGATATGTACCCAAAGAGTTGCGTACAGCAGCTGTGGTCCCTCTCCACAAAGGTGGTGCCTCAACGGATCCTGGAAACTATCGCCCCATAAGCCTGACTAGCTTGGTCTGCAAAGCTATGGAAAGGATAATCATGGACCTCATAAATAAAGATATTGGGGACCTACAGACAATGGATCCTACCCAGTTCGGCTTTGTTAAGGGCAGATCTTGCCTCTTAAACCTGGTTGATTTCTTTGAAACAGTCACCAAGGCCATTGACGAGGGGAAGGTGGTCCAAACAGCCTACCTGGACCTCGCAAAAGCCTTCGATACAATACCCCACTCGGGCATTATAGATAAGCTCACCAGCTTAAATATAAATCCCTATGTCACTAGATGGGTTGCAAACTGGCTCAAGGACAGAACCCACATGGTTAGAATTGCTGGAGCCATGTCAGACTCCAAACCAGTTACAAGTGGCGTTCCACAAGGCTCAGTCCTGGGACCTCTCTTGTTCAGTATATATTTCTCAGAGGTCCAGGCCAACACAGAAGGACTGTGGCTGACCAAGTTCGCAGATGACTGCAAACTGGGTGCCATAATCGACTCTCCAGCCGACACAAGCATCCTCCAAAAGGGCCTCATATAAACAGACAACTGGTGCCAGAGCCATGGCCTCAAGCTAAACACCAAAAAGTGTATAGTCATCCCCTTTGGCAAAAACAAAGTGCCCACAAATTACCACATAGGTGGTAATCCATTAAGTACAGAAGAAGTAATTAGGGACCTGGGGACCCAAGTTGATAGCAACCTCTCATTTGACAACCACGTGGCCAAAGTGGTTAGAAAAACATTTTATATAGCCCACCTAATCATGAAGGGATTCACATCTAGATCAGGGGAGGTCATCGTGCCTCTTTACTCATCCCTCATCAGGCTCATAATTGAGTACAATTCCCCTTTTGGGATGTACCTTGCCAGACACCTGCAGCAACTGGAAAGACCCCAAAAGTACCTCACCAAGAGGATCAAAGGGCTCAAACAGATGCCATATACTGCCCGGTTAAAGAAACTCCAGCTCTACTCAGTGGCATACCGCCTGTTCAGAGGCAATCTGTGCCTGACGTATAAAGCCATGTCCAACCCGGAATTAATGGACATGCTGCACCTCAGAAAATCCAAATCCTATCGAGCTACACGCTCGAGACTTGAACCTCAGCACTGAAATAAATAGGACATGCTGGAGGGACAGATTCATAACCCAGAGGCTCCCTTCACTCTGGAATAAAATCCCAGTCCAGGTTAGGCAGAGTCCCTCATTGACTCTCTTCAGGAGGAATCTTGATGAGTGGATGGGAGATCGTAGGTTTACCCCGGGTATCACTTCTGTGTGACTGTTAGACAGAGGCACAGTATACTAACCTCAATAAAAGGGCATAGCAAAATTTATTTAAAATGGGTGGCGAAAGCCAAACACATTCTGGCTAGGCTTATAAATGCCCTAGGGCAGATAGCCTAGCATGAACCTATGAACCTATGAACCTATATGCAATTATACAGCATTAATTAGAAAGGAAACAATCATGTCCAGGTTGCTGTGTATTTTACACTAGGTATGGAAATATGACCTGATCATGTGACATAAAATCTAGGACTGGGTTTAGCAACAGGGACTGTCTTTAATGAATATTCAACTTCAGGGACATCATCAGGAATGAGAATAGGTACTGAGACATGTCCTTCAACAGGAACATCGTCTGGATTGCTCTGAGATCTAGAGTCTGTATCACAGGTACAATGCTGCAATATCAATTCAGGCACCAGAAGAAGATGCCTACGATTATTTCTTCTGTAGTTTATACCCTCAGATTCCACTAAGTAAGATCTCTGTTCGACACATATACCTCTCACTTGATCAAAACCTTTCACCGTATGTATCCTCATTATCTCTTCTCCTTTCAGTGGATGAAGAAATCTGCTCATTTTATCATAGCTGGACTTCTGAAATGAACACTTTTTGAATAGTTAAGCTTTGATTGCTCTGGTGTTTATAGCATTAGGAAGCAACAAACTGGAACTGATAGGCAAGGTTGTTCTGATCTGCCTAGACAGAAGTCTCTGAGCAGGTGAGCCAAGTAAATTGCCATGGGGTATATTTCTGAGATTTAGCAAATTCAAGAAAACATCAGTATTTTCATGCTTTGACCTCTCTAATAATTGCTTTGCACTATGTACTGCATATTCAGCTCAACCATTTGACTGTGGGTAGTCAGGACTACTGGTAACATGGATAAAGTCCCACTCTTTTACAAATTTCTGAAATAGCTGATGGGTAAACAGAAATAACTTTGTGTGGACTACCATAGGCTGAGAAATGATGTTTCAACTTAATAATGACAATACTAGACGTTATTTTAGTTAGCAGATCAATCTCAAACCAATTTGAATAAGACTCTACCAACACTAAGTAATGTTGTCTGTTCCACTTAAATATGTCAGCGGCTACTATTGACCAAGGTAGTTCAGGAATCGGTTTAGCTGAAGTGGCTCTTTTTGCAACTGCGGTTTAGTACTATTGCAGACTAAACAAGATGATAGTACTTTATTGATATCTGTTGACAGAGAAGGCCAAAATGCTAGTCCTCTCACCTTTCTTTTGGTAGCTTTGGAATCTGGGTGGCCACGATGCAAAATCTGGATGTAGTCATGTTGTAAGGAAGTAGGAATGGCAACTTTAGAACCTTTGAAAATGATACCATCTTCCATCAACATCTCATCTGTTTAAGGAAAATAAGATTGCACTTCTGTTGGTACACAAAATTGCTTTGACAGCCATCCAGTATTGATGAAGTGGATGAGCTTTTCCAAAAGTGGATCAGCCTTTGTATGCTCTCTAACTCATAAAGTCTTGTGGTAGAAAAATGATGCACTGCCATGAAATCAAAGTCGAAATTCTCTGCATCAAGCTTTTCTGTGGTATTTCCAGATGGTCTGGATGAGGTATCAGCCAGATGAAAAATTTGCCTTTGTATAGACCATTTTGAAGTTTTACTTTTGTAATCTGAGCATCATTCTTTGTAGTCTTGCTGGAGCTCTATGCATAGGCTTCTTTAAAATAATGACTGGGGGATGGTGATCAGTCTCAATCTGGATAGCTCGGCCATAAATATAATTGTGGAACTTCGAACATGCGAACACAATTGCCAAAAGTTCCTTCTGAAGTTGAGCATACTGCATCTCAGTTTGGGTAAGAGTTTTAGATTCATATACAACTGGTCTTCCCTCTTGAAGAATAACTGCACAAAGACCGAACTTTAAAGCATCACAGGAAAGAATCACTGGTTTGTGGATATCATAATACCTTAACATAGGTGGGCTGGCAATTTTCTTTTTAAGGTCATCAAATGCTCTTTGGTGTTGCTCCAGCCATGACCAGGTAACACTTTTGCACATCAGCTCTCTTAAGGGTACTGGTAATTCACTGAAGTCTGATATAAATTTGCCTAAATAGTTAACCATGCCAAGAAAATGCTGTAAGGCTTGGACATTGTCTGGAGCTGGCATCTTAAGAATGACTGTTTGTTTGGAAGGATCTGGTCATAAGCCTGAACTGGTAAATAAATGACTTACGTAAATAATTTCTGGTAGCCTGAATTTGCATTTCAGAGGATTGAGCTTTAGATTCTCTTCACATGCTCTTTCCAAAACTTTCCTGAGGTTTCTGTCATGCTCTGCTTCACCATTGCCTCCAACTAGTAAATCATCCACTATTATAGCACATGGTTAACTCGAAAAAATTTGCTCCATTGCATGCTGAAAGAATTTTCATGCAGAATTTATTCGGAAAGGCATTCTGAGAAATTTGTAACTAACAAATGGTATGCTGAATGTAGTCAGTAATGAAGATTTCCGATTAAGCATCAGTTGCCAAAATGAATTCTTTGTATCTAAGACAGAAAAAACAGTGGCATTTGGCATGAAGGTAGCAACTTCCTCGACTGTACCCATAGGTTGGTGGGGTCTCTTTAATGTTTTGTTTAAGTCTCTTGGGTCAATGCATATTCTGATTTCATCTGAGCTTTTCTTATGTGCGACTACCATGAGTCAGTTCTGTAACTGGACAAATCACACCTTGCTGCACCATCTTATCTACCTGGACTTTGACTCTGTCCTGCATAGCTATCGGAACTCTTCTCACTGGTCTGTCTACTGCACTGAATTCTGGGGCTAATTTCATGGAGTCTGTCCTGCATAGCTGTTGGAACTCTTCTCGCCGGTCTGTCTACTGGACTGACCTCTGGGGCTAATTTCATGTAGTACACAATTGGAAGTTTACCTAGCTTGTCTTAGAAAACAGCATACTCAGAGAAAATAGCATCGGTGAAACTGAACTCGGACATGTGCTTACATGATAGACTTCTTTGGTAAAAGAAAGCAGTTTCATTCTTAAACTGTCTCTGAGACCTAATAATGACTGCACAGGTCTTCTGACTATATACACTTGCAAGCTGTAACTGTTCCCAGCTGAATACCATGAAAGCACTACTAAGCCTTCAGTATGAATTTCTTCACCTCCATAAGCATCAAGCTTCACACAATTAGCCAAATTAAGTTGTTCACCAGCTCTTACTCTAGCAAATGTTTCTGCTGACATAACATTGCACTTTGAACCAGTGTACACCTTGAGCTCTTTGGGTTTACCATTGATCAGGACAGTACAAAACACTTTGTTTTTTGCCAACAAATCTACTGCATTAACCTTTTCACAGACCACTGATACACCATCCACATAGAAAGTAGAGTTGCAGCTTAATATATGATCAACCTGCTTTTTTGTGTGACCTTTCTTAATAAATGAATGAGGCTTACTTGATTTACAAAGCTTTTGAAAGTGGTTCTATTTTTTACACTTGTGGCATTGTTGATCAAATGCTAAGCACATTTCTCTTTTGGACTCATAATTGGCACCACAGTTATGACAGTTAACAATGAGACTTGACTTGGGTTTTGCTGACTCACCCTTATGCCTCACTGAGCATGTCCATTTTAGTGAGCTAGTCTTAGAACTTACTGGAAAGGTATGGGTTCTCCCTGGAAATTCTGCAGGGGTTGCAGCTACCATGTGCTTGTGTATGTTTCTGTTAGCCATGTGCTGCATGCTGTCTATGCTTGCTCTAGAGGCTGTTGAAACCATCCTCTTATTACTTGCAAGCATATTTTTGTGCCTTTCTGCAAGCTTGTGTATTTGACAAATAGCTATGGCTTTGCTCAACATTAAATCACTGTCTCGAAGCAAAATCTTTCTCACAGCAGCATCATTAACACCACGCACCAGCCTATCTGTTATCAACTAATCTTTCAAATCACCAAATCTGCACATTTTAGCTTTGTTTCTCAAGTCAGTAATATAAACTGAAAAGTTTCTCCTGGCTTTTGGTCTGTTGAATAAAATAAATGCCTCTCCAATGTGACATTTGTCAGGGGTTACACATTTCTCTAAATTTGCGTTTCAGGCACTCGGGTCCTCCCTTGATTCCATTTGTACAACAGTATGGCAATTTTCCCCTTCACCTGCATATACTGCTGGTGCATACACAAATGAGCGCTCTCTTTCACTGGCTTCTGATCCTGCTAGATTAAGCAAAATAAATGCCCTCGTATGTGCATCTTTGTCAGAAAAAGCTGCCTGTATGAAAATATTGTATCCCTACTCAAATACTCTCCAATTCTCTGCAACATTAACATCAAACACAAGTGGAGTGGGTCTGTGAAATGCCTCTGCCATGCCAACACAAAGTAATAAACACCTTTGGAATTATGTATTAATACACACATGTATACGCCAGATATTTATGGCAAAAATTGTAACTATGATCAACAGCACAACAGATTCTTTAAAATAACTGCTGTACTTTGCAAAATGTGTTTCCGTAGCACAAGAATACTTTGAAATTGCTGTACTTTGCAAAGCCACCCCTTATCAGTGTAAGATACACTTGGAAATTACTGCACTTTGCAAATAAACTGTACACAGCACAAGAAACTTCTCGTAATGACTGTATTTTGCAAAATAACTCTGTATAGTATAAGAAACACTTCGAAATTACTGCATTCTGTGAATTAACTTTTTGAAATGGCCGCACTTTGCAAAGTAACTGTACTTTGTACATAGTAAACTCTTTGAAATAAAATAAAAATCAACAAAAGAATGGCTTCACCAGAAGAAAATTAAAGTTTTGGAATGGCCCAGCCAGAACCCTGACCTAAATCCAATAGAAAATCTGTGGGATGACCTGAAGAGGGCTTTGCACAAGAGATACCCTCGCAATCTGACAGATTTGGAGTGCCTTTGCAACGAAGAGCGGGCAAATATTCCAAGTCAAGATGTGCCATGCTGATAGTCTCCTACCCAAGAAGACTGAATGCTGTAATTAAAGTAAAAGATGCTTCAAAAAAGTATTAGTTGAAGGGTGTGCACACTTACACAACCAGCTTATTGTAGATTTTTATTTTTTTATATTTTTCCCCTAACAGATTTGTTTCTTTTTCAATTGAATTGTACAGGTTATAGGTCACATTAAATGTGGGAAAAGTTTTAAAATTATTTATTGTGGTCTCATTTTTTTATATCACAAAAGCCTGTTATTTTAACAGGGGTGTGTGCACTTTTTATATCCACTGTACTTTGAACAACTCTAGTTATGCGCTGAATAGCTTTAGTCAATGCAGAATAGTAGCACATATCAAAAAACAGTCGTTTACCGCGGTAGTGGTGCTGCGGTAGCGTTGTCACCTCACAGCAAGACGTTGTCCCATTCGATTCTCAGCTAGAGCGTCTTCTGTGTGGAGGCATGCGTGAATGGGCGTACCTTCATTGAAGGTTGTGCATCAGGGCTGGTAACTTGGTATGTAAAAATCCACTACCAAACATTAGCGGACTGGAGTTCCATTGTGGCGACCCCTAACCGGGATAAGCCGAAAGACACAACTATTTTCCATGTTTACTTTCCCTTTTATTATACTCTTTATGCTCATTTGACTTTTAACAAGCTCATACATTTCTTGTGTCCATTTTACTTTTAACAAGCTCATACATTTCTTGCGTCCGTTTTAGTTTTAACATGCTTGTTATGCAAATCAGAAGTAGATCTGAACACACTCATAAAATATTTCAAATAACTTTGGTTTCCAACATTTCGCTTAATTAATAATGCTTTTGTTCTTCCAGTTGATTAATAATATGCCTTGTGCTTTGTGTTTGGTTAATAATGTGTTTTGGGCTTTCCAAATGCTTTGTATCTTTTCTTTCTGAAATAAATCAGTTATGTGAGTTACCTGAAATTTGTTTCTGGACTTTCTTGATCTTTTGAGCACTGTATCACTCAACCTTCTCAGTATATCTTGACAGATAACTCTGCGCCTCATGGCTTGAAAACGTTTCACTCCTGATCCCATTCTGGCACCATGTTGCTCGTCCGATCAGAACAAAACAGACAAACAGTTGTGGGTTCAATTCAAACAGCTTTATTATATACCAACACATCAGGATTCAGGCTTAGTAACTCAAACTTAAATAAACTTACCAACAGACTGCTGCACTTACACATGTTAACACTTGACTGTTCTCTCAAAATGGCACTGCTGCCTGCACATGCTTTCTATTTATATGCGCGTGCCCTTACTTTGAAATGGTTCTTAAGTTACAGCACATGCTCTATTCTACAGTAGTATGCACATAACCTGATCTGTAGGACTAGTATAAAACAAAAAATGTGCATGGTCACCACACGTGTTAGAAGTGAAACTTCTGTAAGGAAAGTATGAGTTGCTGGCTACTGAGACTTGTCTGCATATATCAACTGGACACAAGCTGATTTAAGTATACTTTTCTCTGCACTTATTTAAGATTTGATTCAGTAAATATTGTGTGTCTTTGATTCAGTAAATATTGTGTGTCTCTGTCTATCTGCAGATAGCTGCCTGAAGTGTGAAAACGTGTAGCCATCTGGGCTCACTGAAAGTTGTTAGACTGCTTTGAAATTCCTGTGTTAGTGTTAGCCTGAGGGGTTCTGCTTGCATTAAAATCTGTGTTGGTTACATTTCTAGTAATCGTTTTAATCAAAGTTGCTGGCTACTGAGACTTGTCTGCATATATCAACTGGACACAAGCTGATTTAAGTATACTTTTCTCTGCACTTATTTAACATTTGATTCAGTAAATATTGTGTGTCTCTGTCTATCTGCAGTTACCCCCCCTCCCTGTTTCCTGTTGTGGTGTTAATCTTGGTGGCTTTGGAATTGCCCGCCCCTGCTGTAAATCTGTTTTTGCACACTCCTTCTGGACCCATCTCATTTGCTCACTCAACTGAGTACAGTGAGATCATATTTTGAAAATATCGTATCCCTACTCAAATACTCTCCAATTCCCTGCAACATTAACATCAAACACAAGTGGAGTGGGTCTGTGAAATGCCTCTGCCATGCCAACACACAGTAATAAACACCTTTGGAATTATGTATTAATACACACATGTATACGCCAGAAATTTATGGCAGAAATTGTAACTATGATCAACAGCACAACAGATTCTTTAAAATAACGCTGTACTTTGCAAAATGTGTTTTCGTAGCACAAGAATACTTTGAAATCGCTGTACTTTGCAAAGCCACCCCTTATCAGTGTAAGATACACTTGGAAATTACTGCACTTGCAAATAAACTGTACACAGCACAAGAAACTTATCGTAATGACTGTATTTTGCAAAATAACTCTGTATAGTATAAGAAACACTTCAAAATTACTGCATTCTGTGAATTAACTTTTTGAAATGGCCGCACTTTGCAAAGTAACTGTACTTTGTACATAGTAAACTCTTTGAAATAAAATAAAAATCAACAAAAGAATGGCTTCACCAGAAGAAAATTAAAGTTTTGGAATGGCCCAGCCAGAACCCTGACCTAAATCCAATAGAAAATCTGTGGGATGACCTGAAGAGGGCTTTGCACAAGAGATACCCTCGCAATCTGACAGATTTGGAGTGCTTTTGCAACGAAGAGCGGGCAAATATTCCAAGTCAAGATGTGCCATGCTGATAGTCTCCTACCCAAGAAGACTGAATGCTGTAATTAAAGTAAAAGATGCTTCAAAAAAGTATTAGTTGAAGGGTGTGCACACTTACACAACCAGCTTATTGTAGATTTTTATTTTTTTATATTTTTCCCCTAACAGATTTGTTTCTTTTTCAATTGAATTGTACAGGTTATAGGTCACATTAAATGTGGGAAAAGTTTTAAAATGATTTATTGTGGTCTCATTTTTTTATATCACAAAAGCCTGTTATTTTAACAGGGGTGTGTGCACTTTTTATATCCACTGTACTTTGAACAACTCTAGTTATGCCCTGAATAGCTTTAGTCAATGCAGTAGCACATATCAAAAAACAGTCATTTACCGCGGTAGTGGTGCTGCGGTAGCGTTGTCACCTCACAGCAAGACGTTGTCCCGTTCGATTCTCAGCTAGAGCGTCTTCTGTGTGGAGGCATGCGTGAATGGGCGTACCTTCGTTGAAGGTTGTGCATCAGGGCTGGTAACTTGGTATGTAAAAATCCACTACCAAACATTAGCGGAGTGGAGTTCCATTGTGGCGACCCCTAACCGGGATAAGCCGAAAGACACAACTATTTTCCATGTTTACTTTCCCTTTTATTATACTCTTTATGCTCATTTGACTTTTAACAAGCTCATACATTTCTTGTGTCCATTTTACTTTTAACAAGCTCATACATTTCTTGCGTCCGTTTTACTTTTAACATGCTTGTTATGCAAATCAGAAGTAGATCTGAACACACTCATAAAATATTTCAAATAACTTTGGTTTCCAACATTTCGCTTAATTAATAATGCTTTTTGTTCTTCCAGTTGATTAATAATATGCCTTGTGCTTTGTGTTTGGTTAATAATGTGTTTTGGGCTTTCCAAATGCTTTGTATCTTTTTCTTTACGAAATAAATCAGTTATGTGAGTTACCTGAAATTTGTTTCTGGACTTTCTTGATCTTTTGAGCACTGTATCACTCAACCTTCTCAGTATATCTTGACAGATAACTCTGCGCCTCATGGCTTGAAAACGTTTCACTCCTGATCCCATTCTGGCACCATGTTGCTCGTCCGATCAGAACAAAACAGACAAACAGTTGTGGGTTCAGTTCAAACAGCTTTATTATATACCAACACATCAGGATTCAGGCTTAGTAACTCAAACTTAAATAAACTTACCAACAGACTGCTGCACTTACACATGTTAACACTCTGACTGTTCTCTCAAAATGGCACTGCTGCCTGCACATGCTTTCTATTTATATGCACGTGCCCTCACTTTGAAATGGTTCTTAAGTTACAGCACATGCTCTATTCTACAGTAGTATGCACATAACCTGATCTGTAGGACTAGTATAAAACAAAAAATGTGCATGGTCACCACACGTGTTAGAAGTGAAACTTCTATAAGGAAAGTATACGAGTTGCTGGCTACTGAGACTTGTCTGCATATATCAACTGGACACAAGCTGATTTAAGTATACTTTTCTCTGCACTTATTTAAGATTTGATTCAGTAAATATTGTGTGTCTTTGATTCAGTAAATATTGTGTGTCTCTGTCTATCTGCAGATAGCTGCCTGAAGTGTGAAAACGTGTAGCCATCTGGGCTCACTGAAAGTTGTTAGACTGCTTTGAAATTCCTGTGTTAGTGTTAGCCTGAGGGGTTCTGCTTGCATTAAAATCTGTGTTGGTTACATTTCTAGTAATCGTTTTAATCAAAGTTGCTGGCTACTGAGACTTGTCTGCATATATCAACTGGACACAAGCTGATTTAAGTATACTTTTCTCTGCACTTATTTAAGATTTGATTCAGTAAATATTGTGTGTCTCTGTCTATCTGCAGTTACCCCCCCCCTCCCTGTTTCCTGTTGTGGTGTTAATCTTGGTGGCTTTGGAATTGCCCGCCCCTGCTGTAAATCTGTTTTTGCACACTCCTTCTGGACCCATCTCATTTGCTCACTCAAATGAGTACAGTGAGATCATATTTTGATTTCAGATACTCCTACCAGCCACATCTCCTTTGCTGTGTATAGAGAGTGCACTTGGGAAGGACATTCCCCTATAGTATCTTAATCTCTTCTGTTTCCTCCCGTTACAAAAAAAATTCCACTTCATCTGCTTTACTGTATTTGTGTTTCTTCCTACTTTATTACCTTATTTTGCTTTTGCCTCTTCTTAAAAGTACTCAATTGAATTTATTCTGCTGCCTTAATTACTGCTTCTTAGTAGCCTGATTAAATTGTAACTGTTATTCTAAGGCCTTTGGTTTAAGCACTTAGGCTTCAAACAGTTGTTTTACATTAAGAAGGTTTGTGGTCTGCAGTGTTGTGGCAGGACAGGTAGCCTACATCCTTCTAAGTTGGGAACTGCTGATTGAAGGCTTCAGTGTTTGTTATTCTAAAAGTGTATTAGTTCTGGGTTAAGCACTTGGGCTTCAGGCCAGTTATTTTACATTAAGGTTTGTGGTCTGCACTCTTGTGGGAGGAGAGGCTAGATTCTGCCTTTCTGAGCTGGGAATTTCTGGTTAAAGGCTTATTGCACATGCTTATTTGAACTGTTTCTTTATGAAATCGGTACGGCTTGTTTGCTGTAGCATAGACTAGATTCCGGCCTGTTGGATCTAGTTTTGTTTGTATAACTTGTGCACTGATTCAGGCTGTCTTTTTTGGAGAAGGTTTCTCTGTATCCTAGTGGCAGGAGTCTGCAGTTAGAACTTGTCTGATTGAAGACTGCTGGAACAGGGCTCAGTTTTGAGCTTTTTAACTGGTTCATTGGGTGCAGTGTTGTTTTGATTGTAACTGCTCTATTTTCTGAAAAAAATATATATACTTGTTTCCCACCTTTCTGAACTAGCATAGTCCAGTTTTCAGGTCACTGCTGAATCTAGGGCTGTGTTACAAGTTTCTATGTTGCCCATACCTTACTTGGATAGAAGGAAGTTTCATTGTTCACCTGTGAGAGAGGGGAACTTTGAGCAGCCTATCTGTCCCTGGAGGAGTGGTTTCAACCCAGAAGTTAGTAGTTTATTGACCATTTTGGTCTAATTTCTCTCTCTTTCACTTCCCTGCTATAAAAAATGAATTTGTGCAGTTTTTGCACTTGTATTCCGCTCGGCAAGTACCTTCCATGTGTTCTGCAGAGTCTACAGCAGCAGACAGACAAAAGAGAGACTTTGGAGTGACTAAGTATCATTTTTCTGCTTTTCTTGCTATCTTAACTAATTCCACCTAAAACACCATTTTTTTAGTGTTTCTGTGATTTAAAAAGTTTGTTATTGCTACATATTGTACTTATTTGCTGCCTGCACTTGAAATACATAATTTTTGTGTTTAAATAATCTGTTTAACTGTTGTAGGCTACACACTAAAGTGTGATAGCCTTTTCTGTGCATTTAAAGTGTTGTTTTGATTGTATCTGCTCTATTTTCTGAAAAAAACAACAACAAAAAAATATATTTGTTTCCCGCCTTTCTGAATTAGTATAGTCCAGTTTTCAGGTTATTGCTGAATTCAGGGCTGTGTTACAAGTTTCTGTGTTGCCCATACCATACTTGGATAGAAGGAAGTTTCTCTGTTCACCTGTGAGCGAGGGGAGCTTTGATCAGCCTATCTGTCCCTGGAGGAGTGGTTTCAGCCCAGAAGTTAGTAGTTTATTGGCCATTTTGGGCTAATTTTGATTGTATCTGCTGTATTTTCTGGAAATAAAACAAAAATATATATATATATATATATATATATATATATATATATATATATATATATATATATATATATATATATATATATATACTTGTTTCCCACCTTTCTGAACTAGTATAGTTCAGTTTTCAGGTTATTGCTGGCTCCAGGGCTGTGTTACAAGTTTCTGTGTTGCCCATACCTTACTTGGATAGAAGGAAGTTTCTCTGTTCACCTGTGAGAGAGTGGAGCTTTGAGCAGCCTATCTGTCCATGGAGGAGTTGTTTCAACGCACAAGTTAGCAGTTTATTGGCCATATTGGGCTAATTTCTATCTCTTTCACTTCCCTGCTATAAAAGCCACATTTGTGCATTTTATGAGCTTGTATTTTGCTCAACAAGTGCCTTCCAGGTGTTCTGCAGAGTCTACAGCAGCAGAGAGATAAAAGAGAGACGTTGTAGTGATTAAGTATCATTTTCTGCTTTTCTTGCTGTCTTAACTAATTCTGCCTAAAACGCCATTTTTTTAGCGAATCTGTGATTTAAAAAGTTTGTTATTGCTACATATTATACTTATTTGCTGCCTGCACTTGAATTAAGTCACTTTTGTGTTTAAATAATCTGTTTAACTGTTGTAGACTACGCACTAAAGTGTGATAGCCTTTTCTGTGCATTTAAAGTGTTATTTTGATTGTATCTGCTCTATTTTCTCAAAAAAATATATACTTGTTTCCCGCCTTTCTGAACTAGTATAGTCCAGTTTTCAGGTTATTGCTGAATCCAGGGTTGTGTTACAAGTTTCTGTGTTGCTTATACCTTACTTGGATAGAAGGAAGTTTCTCTGTTCACCTGTGAGAGAGGGAGCTTTGAGCACCCTATCTGTTCCTGGAGAAGTGGTTTCAGCCCAGAAGGTAGTAGTTCATTGGCCATTTTGGGCTAATTATGATTGTATCTGCTCTATTTTCTGAAAAAAAAACAAAAAAAAATATATATATATACTTTTTCCCACCTTTCTGAACTAGTATAGTCCAGTTTTTAGGGTATTGCTGAATCCAGGACTGTGTTACAAGTTTCTGTGTTGCCCATACCTTACTTGGATAGAAAGAAGTTTCTCTGTTCACCTGTGAGAGAGCAGAGCTTTGAGCAGCCTATCTGTCCCTGGAGGAGTGGTTTCAGCCCAGAAGTTAGTAGTTTATCATCCATTTTGGGCAAATTTCTATCTCTTTCACTTCCCTGCTATAAAAAACGCATTTGCGCAGTTTTGAGCACCTGGTAGTGCCGGTTAGCTAGAGTTAAACTATTCTTGGCTCCACAAAGTCTACTCTTCAATTTCTTCCTTGGAACTAGACAAACTTTCAACTTTAGCACTCAAACCATTCATTTCACAGTCAAGCACTTGCTTAAAGCTCATAGCAAGCACTAATTAACCCTAGCAGTAGACCCCCCTATATTGTCCAGAAGGACAAGGCTCTCTATTCGTCCCCAACAGCCAGTCAGAAAAACAGCTTACTCTACCTATTCAGGCATGTCCAAAGGGCAGCGTCCGGTGTACTCTCCAATCCAACTGGTGAATCTGGGCATTTTGAGGCAATGTTACAACTGCCTCATGTACACAAACAACCCTCTCCTCCTACCACCAAACACTAATATATGTGAGAGATGCAATTATACAGCCAAACTGGAGGCAAAGCTCTCTCAACCCAAGACTGGAACTGACAGTCAAGAGGAGAAGGGTAATACTTGCAACACACCACCAGTCTCACATAGACCTAATAAACCAACACCGACAAATAACACACATGAATACAAGAAAACATACCTGGAGGCACTAAATAAAAATCTGCAAAAGCAACAAAGACCTCCAAAGCAGACATCCAAGCAACCTCCACACCCCATCACCAACCATGAAACACATACTTCACATAATCAGTGTGCCATGCCATCAAAGCCCTTAAGGCAAAATAACATAACCAACACACTAGTAATAGGTGACTCTATAGTCAGGCACACTGATGTCTCACTAACTAGGCTGGACAAGGAGAAGGTTACAGTTAGCTGCCTGTCGGGCACCAGAATCTGCCACATAACACAAGCACTCAGGTCACTCCAGAACAAGTACAAATATGACTCTGTCATTGCCCATGTTGGTGTGAATGACCGCAGACGTACCTCCCTGGACTACATGAAAAGAGACATGGAAGCGCTCTCTGATCATGTAACCCAGGCTGGTATGACCCTTACCCTGAGCAGCATCCTGCCCTCACCAAGAATGATGCCACAGTATAAAGAAAAAATGATCAATTAAAACAATTGGCTAAGTTTCTGGTGTCATTCAAAGGGGATCCAGTATCTGTCCGCCTGGGATGACATGCTCGACAAGCCACGTTGCTTTGCAAGAGATGGCTTGCACCTGTCACCCTTAGGCTTTCAAATACTGGCCAAGGCTCTTGCCGCCCCCATAGTGCCTTTTTAGGCAAGGCTCAAAAGACAAACACACCACCATAAATAGCACAAGTAACCAAAAACTGAGGGTAATGCTACTCCACGCCAAAGGTCTAAACCTCAAAATGCACGCACTCGAGGCACTCCTCAGTATGGAGAACATCGACATCTGTGCAGTAACAGAAACCTGGTTTAAGGCTCCTGAGAGCACCCCAGCACTACTAGGCTATAACTCATACCATACCTTTCGGCCACAGAACAAGGACCGAAACACAAAAGGCTGGGATGTATCCATATTCATCAAGGATACCCACACTTCCAGGTTAGTGGCACAGCACAATGCATCAGAGATCATCCATGTGCAACTAACAATGGGCAAAACTGCAATCCAAATTTTAGCTTGCTACAGATCACCCACCATGACCCAGGACCCCCATTACGCATTTCTGGAGACACTGGGAAATATGAAGGTCCTACCAAACACCCTAATACTGGGTGATTTCAGTTACCCAAACATAAACTGGGAGAACTACTCAAGTACTAACTCCCTTGCTCAGCGCTTCCTAGAATTTATAAACTTGAATGCCCTGGATTAACTGGTCAATACCCCCACCAGAGGGAACAACATATTGGACCTGGTCATCACCAACATGGGTGACTTGTGTTCCACATTGTAGGTCAACCCCTCGCTGGTTAGATCAGACCATAGACTAATCACGCTGGATATCCACATTCCACCCCCACCCCCAATCAAGGAAACCACCGTGAAAAACTTTTCAAAAGCAAACTTCATGTTACTTAAGACAGAGGTGGAAAGGTTCACAGCCCCCATGCTAAAAGACAATGCTGTCCAAGCTGCTGAAACCTTTACAAAGGCACTCTATGAGCATCTGCAGGAATGCATGGATCATGCTATCCCAAGTAAAACCAAGACTCACTCCTCCAAGAAAAGGAAACCAGTCTGGTGGACCTCTGCTATAAACAAGCTATGCAACAGAAGGAGGAAACTAGTACAGAAAAGAGTAAAATCCCAAGAAGGAAAGACATCCCTGATCAGTATCAGCAAGAAACTACGATCCCTCATTAAATCATCCAACGCTAGTTTTGAAAGAAAAATTGCCAATGACTCCAAAGATAACCACAAAGCGTTCTTTAGCTATGTCAAGAACCTAAGTGGAAACTCTCAGATCTGCTCTGAGTTAGTGCAGAATGTCACAAAATACACTGAACCGACTGATATTGCCAACATTCTGGCAGACAGATTTAGTGCAAACTTTACACCCTTTTTCACCCCCTAAAGGGCCCATAGCCATACCAGAAGAATGTAGGGCCCTGTCAGTCACCGACACACAGGATAAAACAGGCCTATCCAAAGCCAGAAATACAGCTTCAATGGGACCGGATGGTATCCCAGGCTGTGTCTTACAAGAGCTCCAAAATGAACTAACCCCTCTCCTAAACACACTGTTCAAACTCAGCCTCTCTACAGGCTACGTACCCACAGAGTGGCACACAGCAACAGTTATCCCACTCCACAAAGATGGAGCCACAATAGACCCCAGAAACAATCACCCTATAAGCCTAACTAGCCTGGTCTGCAAGGCTATGGAGTGCATCATCGTGGAACTCATTAACAGCGACACTGGGAACCTCGAAACCTTGGATCCTACCCAGTTTGGCTTTGTTAAGGGCAGATCATGCCTCCTACACCTGGTGGACTTCCTTGAGACAGTTACCAAGGCATTAGATGAGGGAAAGGGGGTCCATACAGCTTACCTAGACCTCGCAAAGGCTTTTGACACCATTCCCCATTCTAGTATTATAGACAAGCTCGCCAGCTTGAACATAAACCCCTACGTCACGAGATGGGTTGCCAGCTGGCTCATGGATAGAGCCCACATGGTGAGAGTTGCAGGCTCTTTGTCCGACTCTAAACCGGTTACAAGTGGTGCCCCCCAGGGCTTAGTCCTAGGACCCCTCCTGTTTGGTATATACTTCTCAGAGGTACAGGCAAGCATAGGAGGACTATGGCTGATGAAGTTTGCAGACGACTGCAAACTAGGGGCCATAACTGATTCTCCTGCTCATACAGACACCCTCCAGAAGGGTCTCACTGAGACGGATACCTTGTGGCAAAATCATGACCTCAAGCTAAATGCCAAAAAGTGCATAGTCATCCTCTTTGGAAAAAATAAAGTACCCACAAACTACCATATAGGTGGTAGTCCCCTAAATACAGAAAATGTAATAAGGGCTCTGGGGACCCAAGTAGATAGTAATCTCTCCTTTGATAATCATATTGCCAAGGTGGTCAGAAAATCCTTCTATGTGGCCCACCTAATCACAAAAGGGTTCACATCTAGAACAAAAGAGGTTATTGTGCCGCTCTACTCATCACTCATTAGAACCATCATAGAATACAATGCCCCATTTGGGATGTACCTTACAAGACACCTGCAACTGCTGCAAAGACCACAAGAGTACCTCCTCAAGAGGATTACTGACCTCAAACAGATGCCCTATGCAGCCCGACTCAAGAAACTCCAGCTGTACTCAGTTGCATACCGCTTACTCAGAGGTGATCTCTGCCTGACATACAAGGCCATGTCCAACCCAGAATTGATGGACATGCTCCACTTAAAAAAAAAACAAATCCCGGAGAGCCGCACGCTCTAAAGATATAAACCTCACCACAATGATAAATAGGACATGCTGTAGGGATAGATTCCTGTCCCAGAGACTCCCCATGCTTTGGAACAAGATTCCAATATACATCAGGCAGAGCCCCTCACAAACACTCTTCAAGAGAAACCTTGACAGGTGGATGGGAAACAGAAACTTTACCCCAGGGATCACTGCAGTGGCTCTGCTGGACAGTGGCACAGGGAACTAATGCCTCTGCTGGACAGAGGCACAGGGAACTAATCTAAGGGGGTGGCGAAAGCCAACACATTCTGGCTAGGCTTATAAATGCCCTTGGGCAAATAGCCTAGTACTTACCTATGAACCTATGTTGTATCACCTTTATCTTAGCATGCAAGTACATTTTAACACTTTCTTACAGAAGTTTCACTTCTAAAGCATGTGGTGACCGCACACATACTTTTTTTTTTTTTTTTTTTACTATTAGACCATAAATTTCATATAAGACTAATGATAAATGCGGAGAGCAGAAGCCTTGAGGGAGCAGTCAATATCAGTCTGTTATCTTTTTCTAAGTTTTCTAAGGATGTACAATAATGTTCTTTGCTTGGGATTAAGTAGGGGAACTGCAGTTGTTTGTGATGATTTGAATAGAATATTTTGCGATGGGTTATATTAGGTAATGCAAATTTAAGCAAGGACTAAAGGCACTGATTGCTGCCTTGCTTGGGAATTAAGACGGGAGGTGATGGTGTATGTCTTACTACCCTATCATATATTTTGTCAGTGTGGATTTTAAATAACAAGATGAGGTTAAAGGTGAGCTCAAAGTATTTGCACTGCAGTAGCTGTGATATTTTCTGTTTTCCTGGAACTTCCAATAACAGTGACTTGTTTTAACTAACTTATAGCTTGTAGCAAATATTATGGTTGTTTTCTTTTTCATATCTTTTGCTTTAAGCAGTTAGTTGTGAACCAGCTGCATAGATTGCAGAAGTAATTTTGAAATTTTGACATACTTGATTTTATTTTATTAAAGTAGGGTTATGTATTTTTAGAATATTCCAGAATTTTACTGATTGCATCATCATCCATGTAAGTATTGCTTTTGCAAGTTGATTTGTTCCTTAATTTCAATCTTCCAACTTATTCAAAAGGTGAGAAATTGTATGTGATATATAGGACTGCTAGATTATTTACAAAGCTTTCAGGCCTTTTCCCTGTTTTTGCGAAGAGATTTTTTTAGGTTAGAGGTGATACAGGGACAGTTATTTCCCATTATTAATTTCTGTTGCGTAGGGAAGAGTTTGTCCAAAATGGAGAGAAGTATGAAATTAAACATAGTCATTACTTGTATTAGGTATGTTCATTAATATATAGGGTGCAGTCTATGTTACTAAGTTTGTCATTTACAAGGTCTTCAATTGATTCTTTGTAAAATTTCATGTCAGCTCTCACCAGAAGGAATCTAGAGGCTTTAAATACCTGATGGCTTGAATATACTTTGAAGACATTTTGTCTGGGAAGTATATGCAGCCACATTGTGGTAAGTGAATTTGCATGATGAGTGGCTACATGCAGAGTGTATACAATTCAAAGGCACACACATGCCACTAGTGGTAACTGAACAGCAACCAAACAGGGCACATTATATGCCAATGGTTGTATAATGATATGGTCATCTTCTTCTCATTCAGCTATTCCTGTTAGGAGGCATACCTCCTCTGCACATGTCCAAACCAACGCAATCTCGCCTCTCTGGCTTTGTCTCCAAACTGTACAACCTGAGCTGACCCTCTAATATACTGAGTCCTAATTCTGTACATCCTCATCACACCCAGTGCAAATCTTAACATCTTTAACTCTGCCATGTCTAGCTCTGACTTTTGTCTTTTTGTCAGTGCCACCATCTCCAACCCATATAACATAGCTGGTTTCACTACCCTCTTGTAGACCTCCCCTTTCACTCTTACTGGTACCCGTCTGTCATAAATTATTCCTGACACTCTTCTCCACCCATTCCACTCTGCTTGTACTCTCTTCTTCACCTCTTTTCCACACACACCATTACTCTGAACTGTTGATCCCAAGTATTTAAACTCATCCACCTTCGCCAAGTCTACTCCCTGTATCCTCACCATTCCTCTATCCTCCCTCTCATTCACACACATATATTCTGTCTTAGTCCTGCTGACCTTCATTCCTCTCCTCTCTAGAGCATATCTCCACCTCTCCAGGGTCTCCTCAACCTGGTCCCGACTCTCACTACAGATCACAATGTCATCTGCAAATATTATAGTCCACGAGGCCTCCTGTCTGATCCCATCTGCCAACCTGTCCATCACCACTGCAAATAAGAAAGTGCTCAGAGCTGATCCTTGATTTAATCCCACCTCTACCTTAAATGCATCTGTCACTCCCACCGCAGACCTCATCACTGTCACACTACCCTCATATATATCCTGTACCACTCTTACATACTTCTCTGCCACTCCTGAATTCCTCATAAGATACCACAACTCCTCTCTAGGCACCCTGTCATATGCTTTCTCTAAGTCCACAAAGACAAAATGCAACTCCTTCTGACCTTCTCTATATTTCTCCATCAACTCACTCAGAGCAAACATCGCATCTGTAGTACTGTTTCTTGGCATGAGACCATACTGCTGATCACTAATCATCACTTCCCTTCTTAACCTAGGTCCCACTTCTCTTTCCTATAACTTCAAGCTGTGAGTGATCAATTTTAGTCCCTCTGTAGTTACTACAGCTCTGCACATCACCCTTATTCTTAAAGATAGATAGATAGCATTAAATAATCTGGTTAAAAACTCCACTGCCATTTCTCCTAAGCACCTCCATGCTTCCACTGGTATGTCATCTGGGCATTCTTCATTCTCTTCATAGATTCCTTATTTTCTCCTTGATAATCTGTTTCACTTCCTGATTCACTCTACCCACATCATACAACCTTCTCTCTCTCTCATTCTCTTCATTCATCAGCCCCTTAAAGTACTCTTTCCATCTGCTCAACACACTCTCCTCGCTTGTGAGTATGTTTCCCTCAATATCCTTTATCACCCTTACCTGCTGCACATCTTTTCCAGCTCAGTCCCTCTGTCAAGCCAATCACTGAGATCCTTTTCTCCTTCTTTGGTAATGAGGATACAATTAAAAGGCACACACATACCACTAGTGGTAACTGAGCAGCAACAGAATGTGGCACAGTATATGCCAGTGGTTGTATAATGATATGGTAATGAGGATACAATTGAAAGGCACACACATACCACTAGTGGTAACTGAACAGCAACCAAACAGGACACAGTATATGCCAATGGTTATATAATGATATGGTAATTAAGAATATTTTTAAAATGAACATCTTGGTCTATGCAAAACAAGCCAATCAAGATGGTGGAGTGATTCAATCACAAATAAATAATGTGATTCAGAGCTGCACATGCCTTGTAACTGAACACCATGGATTTACAGTATTCATGCTGAGGGAATTGTGAAAAATGTTAGGTGTTGCCAGTGCATTAGTTGATGTGCATTTCCAGTAATTTACCACAGCAGTATACATTATTGTAATTATTGTATATAGTAATTTTGCCACAGCAGTATACATTATTGCCACCAGACGTTCAGTGTCATTCAGCTGTGCTTAACATATCATGCCTTTTATGACAACGACATTATGGAATGCTACCAAGTGGATAAGGATGCCACGCAGGACATAGTGGGCACGTGTCAACCTCATCTGCATCCCAGTTGGAGTTGATATGTATGCTTTACATATACTAGCTACAGGGACCTTCCAGAGACCTACTAGGGACACAGTGAAGGTATCCAAGTCATCTGCTTCAAGAATAGTCTATCACTTCTTCAGTTCCTCATAAGCTATTAAAGTTAAATATACTAACAGTACTTTATTTAAACACACCTTAATGTGTGGCTCCCTTAAAAAGTTTTATTTTTCTGTTTTGGAACAATTGACTATACAGAAAGAAATTAAAAAAAAAACAGCTGCTTAAAAAAGAAACATTATGGCATCTGAGGATGCAAACTGACAAGTTTCCTGGCTTAAATGATGCAATTTGTATCAATTTTCTTTTATAAATTAATTTGTGATGTTTGTATTTGGTATTTATTAGATTCAGTTTTATTAATTGGGATGTAATAATTGGAAGTGAGTGTTGCTTGGCTTAAATGTTTTATATAAGGGTTAGGTTTGCAATAAGGTTTTATTATGCCCTGAATTGGATGAAAGTGCTAAATAAAACCATTGGAGCAACATATTTTTTTCTCCTTACCAGTGGATGATTTTCAATGGCGTTATTCAGTGCCATTGTGCAGCATGTAGGGGAACATTTGTGTCTTTCATGTACCAGGGAGGAGAAGGAAAATAAATCGAGCAACTTCTTAAATGTCCTCCATTTCCCTAAGGTTCTGGGAGCACTTGAATGCATTCACATTGAAATGAAGGCCTCAGCTGGGCATCTGGGATGGAGGTATGTGAACTACTAAGGCTATTATCCCATCAACTACCAGGTGGTCTGTAATACACAGGGTGATGTCTACAGTCTATGTGCAGGCCACACAAGCAGTTTCCACAACTCCCATATATGGCACACTGGTGATCTCTATTACTGTTTTTCAAGGGGGGATTTCCCTCAGGGCCATCTTTTTGGTGATGCTGGATATATTCAAGATACATAGCTGATGGCACCCAACAGACCTCCACAAAATGAAGCAGACCAGGGGCAAAAGTTTGGGTGACTGTTTATAGTAGGACACACCAGAATGTGCAGTAGCAAGCCCTGCCCCTGTGTGATGATGGCCATCATTGTAATTATAATTTCATATGTCTTATTTTTCAAGAAATGAATGTCTGTGATAAAATAGTTGTTCTTAACAAGATGAATAAAAGGCTGGACATTGCAACATCCATCGGGGGGAGGAAGGACTTTGCCCTCTGCACCCCCACACCATATAAGCAGTAGAACAGAAAATTGTCTATAGTTGGGTGCATGGCAGCAGCACCCCCTTGCTGGATGTTTGTAGTCTTTCATTCTCATTGTCAATAATGTGCAATATTACAGTTCCAATTTTTTTAGCTAAACCTTTTTAAGTTTTTCTTTTTATAACAACTTTATTGAATATAAAACTAATAACTATGCATCATATAATTCTAAATCAGGATACCATAAAATCAGCAGAGATCTTCCCCATTAAGGAATAGCTTAAAAAGAAAGCAGGCTAAAAAGTATAATCCACACATCTTGTTCAGTGTATGCCCTGATATACAGAGTTTGAGTACAATTAATTTTTGTCCTTGATTCAGCCTGTCCTTATATTTAACAGCCCAAACTAAGCATTTTTTTGAATGTATCAATTATGCATAGCTAATTAAAGTGTAAAACAAACTGTGTATATACATACAAAGGAGTCCCTTAATCACAAAAAAAAAAAACCTAAAAAAAAAAAAAACTTCTTAAAACGTTTTACTGCTCATAGAATAAAAATAATACTTAAAAAGCATCCCATCCAACACATTTAACCATCCCCATCAGAATTGCAGTCAAGTCGGCACCAGTCTCACCTGCTTGAACTATGATTGTGTGTCCTAAAGTAAATAATAATCCTGTCACTTCTGCAGAAATAGTTACAATATGGGAAAATATACAAATATGATAGTAAAGAGGCAGATACAGCAAGAGGTTCAGTTGCAAGAGGAGCACAACACCAGTCTGTGGAGGCAGAGTCAGATGAAGTGTCTTTGGAGAGACTAGCTTCAGGGGCAGACCAAGCTTGATGGAGGCAGGTGCAGTTCACTGTGGCACTGCTAAGGAGACAAGGGCTCACACACAGTTTTGGCCCCTATAAAAGCTTAGGAAAGCAGATAAACTACATTAAAACTGATGCATGCAACTCTAATACCACACTGTGCTTGCCTTGCACAGGCTGGCCAGACTATGCATCAGAACAATCGAAGGGGATGGAACCGGAAAATAGAGATCAGCAGCAAACCACAATGATACAAAAGAAAAAATGAACACTGGATCTCAACCACCAAACTTTTATTTGAAAATTGAAAATAGTAATAACTGAGGAGTGCACCATGAACTGCGTATTCAATGAAAACCCAAATGATCCATGAAATAGTCCATAAAATCCAACATTTAATGCTGCTAAAAACAAACACAGATAAAGACTGCAGTTAGGTAAGCGCTTTCACGTTTGAATCAACGCTTCTTCAGACATCAAAAGGCAGTCAAGAGCATGGATGTTTAAATACAAAAAGTGACATCACTACCTGTTCAGGTGTAGCAAATCAAACCAAGTTTAAATTATTCACAAATGTATACATCAATTTGCAAAAGGAATAATATTAGCCTAAAACTGCATATATGAAATAAAGCAATTGCATAGTATGTATTATTAATTAATCGCAATAAAAACATATAAAAGCTAATGCCTTAATGGTCTGTTAGCCAAAAACGGCTTGAGTGTGACTCTGTCATTAAGCCCATATCTATGGGCTTGAAGTTTCAAAATCCACTTGCCTTCCTTTTCTTCCGTGGAATTCCTAATATTACCTAACCTACCATTTCTCATGACTAATTCTAAAACCTTGAATTTAAAAGTGTGTAGGGGTCCATGTGCAATGACATGTTGCGCCAAAGCATTGGTAGTGTTACTCCTATCGAAGGCATAAATGTGTTCTCTTATGCGCTCTCGTAAACACCTATTCATCTTACCAACGTAGAACTGTTTACACTGTTGACATTCAGCTACATAAATAGCATTGGTGGATTTACAATCAGCATAGTGTTTGAATACATAAACACGTCCTGTTACTGGATGTGTAAAGCTATTGGAATTGGCTATGTATTTGCATTGATTACAGGAACGGCAGGGAAAAGTGCCGCATCTATCAGATTGTCTGCGACCTTCAAAGTTGTTATCAAACTATTATTTATTGTTTATTTGTATTATTTATTGTTATTAAACTGTAAGTTTGAAAAGGAAGAACAATTTGATTTATAGCACAAACTTTATTCTTAGATGTCAGAGAAGTTTTCAGCATTACTGAAGTATTCCTTACTGGTTTTTATTCTCATTTGTTCATGTTTTATTGCTGACCCTTAATCATACTCCCAAATATTTATACACTTCCTCCTACTCACATTTTTTATATCACATTTATATTTCAGGATATTTTCCTGGTGTTGCAGCTCTCCTTTTTAATATATAGCTTTTGCACATTTATCAAGACCAAGTGTCATTCTTACATCATTTGAGTAACTGATCACCATAGGGTGTACCTTGTACAACTGTCAGCACTCCCTTATGCATGAATGTGGGATGTTGTCTAGTGCTTTTTTGTAGTCTATCCATGCCATACTTAGGTTCTTTCTCTTTTTACAGATCTCTGTTATGACTTTGTTTACCAACAATTAATGTTTTGCTCTATATGACTTTTTATTACTTGTTTGCTCTATTGTCATAATTGATTTTTTTCTAAATGAATATAAACTGTCTACATCAATTCCAGTATATCATTTGTATATTGTCATAAGGCAAGTTATTGGTCTATAGTTCTTACGATGGCTTGCAGGTTCATTCTTAAGGAGAAGTATTGTTTTTCCTATTTTTAAACAGGTTGGAGTCTGTTTGGGATATGCATATAAGTAATTCTTGCTCAGGGCTAAATCTGTGTGTAAAGATGTTAATAACTTTAGTTAAAAATTAGGTATTGTGTCTGGGCCTGAGGCTTTCCACTTGGGAGCTTTCCATAGTTTTATCTCAATTCTACTGGCTGCTATTTTATCCTATCCCATATGTTCTATATTAGAGCTCCTCACTGTTTCTTTTAATTCTTCTATCCATTCAGCAGCTTTGTTATGTTCAACAGAGTCTTCATAAATACTTCTCTACTTCCTCCTTTTTTTATTATTTTTCCTTTGTTTCCCAGTTCACTATAAGGACTTTTTGGGTCATTAATGGATTGCTTATTTTGTACCTGTTCTTTATACTTATCTAAGTTTTTCTGCTTGTACTGTTGTTTTTAGTTTATTATTGGAAACAGAGTGTGATAAATCCTGGTCTGCTTTGATACTGTGTGTTGCTTTTACCATGTCTATCTTTCTAAGGATTTTTGATGATTTGTTCTTTTTTATATATTCTTCTAACAGTGATACTTCTTGTCTTAATTGCTTTATGGTTTGCTTGATTTGATGTGTCCATTGTGATAGTCTACATCAGCAGTCCCCAACCGCCAGGCCGTGGATCATTTGGTACCGGGCCACCAGGCATAGAGTGCAACAAAAAAGTGAATGTGTGTATGTATGTGTATCAGTGTGTTTATGTGTCTGTCTGTGTGTGAGTCAGTGCATGCATGAAAGCAGAATGTATGTGTTTGTGAAAGAAGAAGAGACTGTGTGTATGAGAGAGAGTGAGCGGTGAGATCGATCGAGCCATTATTTTACACTCGCTAAGTAGTGCTTTTGGTGTTTAGTGAGTGTAAAATAAAAGTCAAGAAAACCAAAAAAAGTGTGTGTGTGTGTGTGTTTCTGTCTGCATGTTTGAGTTAATGTATGCATGAAAGTAGAAGACTCCTTGTGTGTGTGTGTGTGTGTGTGTGTGTGTGTGTGTGTGTGTGTGTGTGTGTGTGTGTGTGTGTGTGTGTTTCTGGCTGCATGTGTGAGTGAATGTGTGCATGAAAGCTAAAGAAATTGTGTGTGTGTGTGTGTGTGTGTGTGTGTGTGTGTGTGTGTGTGTGTGTGTGTGTGTGTGTGTGTTAGAAAGACAGAGTGAAGAGTGAAAGTGATCCTTGGCAGCAGCACCAATGAGGTTTGCATACCTCTCGACCATGTCACTCAACCTCTTGCACAATAAATCTGGACAGAGCCAGAAATAATAGGGACAGATTTTAAATATTGCTTTTACAAACAAAAAGTCAATAATGTTGCCATTAGGTTTACGTACCTCTTGACCATGCCACTCAACCTCTCACACAATAAATCTGGACACACCTCACAACCTCTTAGAACAAGAAATCTGGACAAAGTCAAAAATAATGGGGGGACAAAGGCCCAGAAATAGGGACATTTTTAAGTACTGGTTTTATAAACTTAGAAAGTAGATAGAAATACAGGTTTTGCATTAGCATGCATTTTCTGGAGGGTATAAAGTCTGAAACTCAACTATTTATCATTATTTTCTGACTTCACACTTCCGTGATCTACCAATGATTTGCCAGAAAACAACAATTTTATGAGAAACTGACCAAATATGTGAGGCAAAAATCTGGACATTCTGTGAAGATCTGTACAGTTGAGAGGTAGGAGGCTTGTGCCCCCATTTACGCTAACTACATTATGTCTTATTGGGAGCAAACTTGCAAATTCAACAGTGAATTTAATAAGTATATAAAATTATACACCCGATATTTGGATGACATTTTTATTGCTTGGGAGGGAGAAATACGGGTGTTTGAAGCATTTATCAAAAACATTAATAACACAGTTTGGTTTTTAAAGTTTACACATGAAATGGTGACACTATTTATATTTGGACGTGAGGATAACTAAGGAGTTGCAAGGTAGGTTAAAATCTAACATTTACAGAAAACCTACTTTTTCAAATTCGTATTTGCATTACAACAGTTGGCATCCCAGACACCAAAAAAGAGCTATTGTTAAGGGGCAAATGGTGCGAGCTGCCAGAATGGGTAGTGACCATCAGGATTTTGTGGAGGAATTACATTTTATGATGGGATTGTTTTTGAATAGAGGATATCCCAAGGAACTATGTGGTGAATTGTTCAATGAAATTAGGAATAATAGAGAAAAAGGAATTTATAAAACTATTCTTAGTTTTGAAAATCCAGATGGTTGTGAGACCATTTTCACTACACCACACAATCTGGGTCATTTTCCATTACTATTTATAACGAGGATACTGATTGGATTACATGGATGGTTAACAAAAATTGGGGTATTTTGAAATTGGATAAAAATGTGGGAGCAAAAATTGGGAGAGGTTCAAAATTTGTATATAAGAAGGACTCATCTTTGAAAGATATTTTTGAGAGATCTTCTCTTGCAAAAGCTCCATTGAACAACAAGAGGATGGGTAATTTTAAATGTGGAAGATGTTCCACTTGCCAACATATATTAATCACAGGGGAGAAGTTTATGGTTAATAACCATCATATAACCATTCAAGGACATTTTGATTGTTATGCTCAAAATGTGGTTTACCTGGCCAAATGCCAGGATTGTCCCGCTTTTTATATAGGGAGAACTAGTAGGCTGTTTAGAGAGAGAATTAGAGAACACAATTTAGATAATAGGCATTTAAAGCCTACTAATGCATTAGCAAGACACATCATAGGTAACAGCAGTCATAGTTTTAAATTTTGTGTGTTGCAAAAAATTAAGGGTGACCTACAGGGTAGGATTTTGGATATACATTTGGACATATGTGAACTGAAATGGCAAATCAGGTTGGATGCAAAGAATTACCCTGGTATTAACGACTATATAACTATTACACCTTTGCTCAAGCTAAAACATATATTGGGTAGGAGTTAATGGTTTAACATACACCCAATACATCATCTAGATGGGGTATTATGTATTTGTCATATCATTGCTTGCATATTTGTGATACATTGCAAGTTTTCTGAGTAAAGTTTTTTAATGTTCAGAGTACTGACATTTGTGTTTTAATGAGTTTTTTAATTAAGTTATTAATTTATTATTGATTAATTAGAGGGTAGGGGTGTGTTTGTATAAATTCAGGACGGTTGTATCATTTGTCATTCTGAAGAAGTCCACTGTGGGACGAAACCTAGGTCAATTCATTTTATTGTTGGTTAATAAATTACATTCTGGTGTTGGAACTTCGTCTTCCTTTTGTTCTTCGTTGTCGTGCTTGGTTCTTGGTTGTACAGTTGAGAGGTATGTTGGACAGAGCCAAATAGGGACAGATTTTAAATATTGCTCTTATAAACTTAGAAAGTCAATAAGGTTACCATTAGGTGTATGTACCTCTTGACCATAGTAGATCAATGTCATGCTGTTAAGCAGAATGTATGCTTGTTTTTGGTAATTATTGGCAATTGTCTTTTTATTGTACTTTAGAGCTTTTCTCCCTGGGTCTCAGCTGAAAATGGACTTCTAGTCCAGCTGGGCCTCCACGGTAAACAACTATCAAATAAATAAATAAATATTATGCTTTTTATTATGCACGTGCAATGGCCGGTCTGTGAAAAATTGTCTTACATGAAACCGGTCCTTGGTGCAAAAAACATTGTAGACTGCTGTTCTACATCTTCCCTTCCTTTCCTTTGTTACTCTGTATTTTTGTGGTAGCACTTTATCGATTATTAGTTTAGCTGTAAACACTATATCCGATTTGTCTCTGTTATGTAACATGAATGTCTCTCAATAGTCCTCATTACAGTTTTCATCTGTTTTACCGATTGTCAAACATTTTGGGTCTTACCTGTAATTACTTTTTGTAGTCTGTTTCTTTCATCAGTCATAATATGTCTATTCATCTCAGTTAAACCAAGCAGGTCTTCCCTTAAATCATTTTCTTTTGGATTGAGAGTATGCTCTTTGCTCTCAGTTTCCTGCGAATCTTCCAGAGAAGGTTCCAGAACATTGTCCTGTGACATATCCTCTCCAGATGGATCCTGCTTCATTTGATGCACTACCATATTGGGACCCATTGACCCATAATGCCACAACACTACCTGTTTCAAAATTGACACTGTCTCCTGCGCCTTCCCTTACTATGCAACTTTAGCTAATCTTTTTGTGGGCCTCCAATAGAAGGCTACAGAGCATCACCATGTGGCAATTCTTCATCTGAACAGAACCCTGATGCTCCATCATTCCCACTGACAGCCCATCTGTAAGACCAAACACTGCTCATACTTGAATCATTGAGTGCCTGTACATAGCCTGCACTAATTCTACATATCTTTCTGGGACTTTGATCCACTGCAGAACTGCTCAAATTGGCTTTCTCATGGCTTTGTCATATGCTTTCTGCAAGTCTAAGAATGCTTAGTTGGAATCATTTCTAGCTTCTTCTCAACTGCCTGCCTCACTGCAAACATTGAGTTGGTTCTGCTGCATCCTGATCTGGATTTAAACTGCTCATCTGCCATCGTACTTTCCGCCATACTGCACATTCATTTATCAGTCACCTTCTCCAGATCTTTCAAGCAGTGCGAAAATAATTTGCTACATCTGCGCTGCCCACAGTTGTAGATGCCCCCTTTGTTCTTGTATACTGGCACTAATGTGCTTGTTCTCCAGTCATCTGGGATACACCTTTCTCTGTATACTGCTCTGAGTACCCTCAGGAGCAATTTCTCTCCTTTCTCAGCCATTGTCTTGATCATATCTGCTGTGACATCATCTGAGCCTGCTACTTTCCCTGACCATATTTACTTAGTGTTGTTTTTACTTCTTTCATCATGGGCAATGTGTCTTGGGCAATACAGATTCTGTAAGGTTTTCATCATTCAAAAGCTGCTGGATGTACTCCTTCTGTATGTCTTTGATGTTCTGTGAACTGGTGAGTAGGTTGTTGCTGGCATCCCTTATGAAGGATATCTGACTAACTCCTTTACCTTTCTGTCTTTGCCTTATAACCTGATCGGGTTTCTTCATGCCATCTATTGAGTGACTTTCAGAACCTGGTAGAGTGCCTCTCATGCCTTGTTTTTTACTATTGAAAGTCCTCTCTTAGCATGTTTGTTAGTCAGCCAGTATTCCATCATAGCCTGGTCTGTTTTTTCCATCTGCCAGTTGTTACTGTACTATTTCTTTCTACTGACTATTCCCTGAACTTGTATATTACACCACCAGCTTTCGTTGTATACCTTATTAGCATACCAGGCTCAGCCACATATGTGTTCTATATCCCTCACACATGGTGTTTTGAATTGCTGCTATTCTTCATCAGCTTCACATATTTCCCCTTCTTCCTGAGTTGTTAGAGCCCTGAGTAATTCCTTTAAATGTTGTGATTTCTCTCCAGTCAATTTTAGAGGGCTTCAGCCTAGTAGTCTCTACTGACCTTAGAGCCTTCTCTGACAACTTATTTGTAGCTGATTATGACAACCAGTAGTTCATGCTATAATTCAGCTGTTTCACTCAGGATGACTTTGCAATCGCTGATTGTGCCCCAATGTCCTTTCCTCACTAGGAGGAGATTTACCCAAGTTTCATGTTGGTAACTCTTGTTTATAATCTTGTGACTGTCTCTCTTGTTGAATCATGTGTTGGCCACCATCACGCCAATTGCCAAACAAAAGTCTAGAATGGCCTTTCCTTCTTTATTCTTGTTGCCCCACCCATGTAGACCCAGACAGTCCTCATATCCTGTACTGTCTGCTCAGATAAGTGCACTCAGGCCACCCATTATCAACACCAATTCATGTTGTCCTGCTTTATGTAGTAGTTACTGCAACTGCTGCCTGAATGCACTCTTTTTTTTTTTTTCACTATCATAACCCTGCAGTGGGATACAGGCTAATATTATCAATAGTACCACATCCTTACACTGGAGTCTAATTGCCATGAGTCTGTCACTAAATCTGATGATATCCCTTACTGTCTTCCAAATCTTCTCCCTCACCACATTTCCCACACCATTCCTAGTTTGTTCTCCTCTTGAGTATCAGACTCTAAATCTCAAGTTAAGTGACTTTGCTGCACTACCCTTCCATCTTGACTCCTGGATACATAGGATGTCCAGCTTCCTCCCTACCATCATGTCATCCTCTTATAAGCTCTGAGCTGCCAATGAACCTTCATTGAGTGTAGCAATTCTTAGTTCATGTTTGGAAGGTTGATTGCTTTTATATCTAATTTTCAATCAACAAAGCGATCCCAGGTAACCCACGCTAGGCAACTGGACACTGGCATAAGAGTGATGATACACAATTTCCTCCTTATCCTCAACAGTGCACTTTGTCATCTCTATGCCATGTTTTTTGTCATGTCAATTTTTGTGACTTTTGTGAACTACTTCCTCTGTCATGGGGGGAGCATTCTCTTCCTGAGCCTACCGTAACCTTGTGTTAGGAATATTTTCATGTCCTAAGGATTCTACACTGCTTTTTTTCTAGTCCTGGCATCAGTGTGAACACCTGGAGTGGGCACTTTTCTATCCCGGGACTCGTGCAGCCAGTCTTCTATTTTTATTTTTTAACTTACCTTTCTCTGTGTAATATAAAATACAGTCTATATATCAGCATCTCCTTGGTGAGATTCTGTAAAAACAGGATCCACCACATGAAGATATTTACCAAGACCTGAGGATGATTTCAGTTCCAGTAATATAGTGATACTACTCTCCTTTTCCTGCTGATTCATCTCTCCATTTGGACCCCCCTTCTGATTTCATCTCTCCCTTCAGACCCTTATATGCAATCAATTTATAAAAGATAATATAATGACAGATTAGTTATAGGAATGTGTTACTGTTATTACATAGCCTTTATTATATAAGAAGTTTACTAGAACCTCTTACTTGAAAGTTGATCTTATTGTTGACATGCCCTGAATGGATTTTGCGCATACTTTAAATATATTAACTTCATATTGTCTAAATATGAAATATAAAAAAATGACTGCCAACGTGTAGTCAACACAATTGAGTAATTAACATAAGATGAGGAGGAATCATATTCTTGTTATAAAAGAAAACAGAGTCCTTCTGACTTTGACCATATTGCAGATACATTTGCTAATGTACATAGGATGTTTATTCAGATAGGAATTCCAGAATTAAAAATTAGAAAATAAAAATGCAAAAGCCACCGACAAACTCTTTCAAAAATGTGAAATAAACTAAATAACAAAAAATATGAAATGTATGAAATGTAACTTTTGTAAATACATACACAAAGGTGGTAAAATTAAAGTAGATAAATAAAATAAAGAACATAAACATCTGAACGCCTATCTACTGTTTTATTTGTTATTTTATTAAAGCTTATCTTGCTTTTAACCTGGTGATTCAGGCATTTCTGTTCTTTATTTTATTGCTCTGATTTTTCATCTGAACCTTAAGTGTTTTTTGCCCTGCTTTTTTCTTTAAAATTAAAGTAGATGCTAGAAATTATGAGATAAGACTGTTGTATGAATTCAGTTGTAAATCAAAGTTTGTTGTTTATATTGCCCTCTGTGGACTGTGTTCAAAATTCTATGTGGGGAGAAATTTTGTAGACGGGTTTGTGAGTATTTAAGAGCAGTAGAAACCCTTGATTTAAGTCATGCTTTGGCAAGACATGTAAAGCAAGAGCATTTCAATGAAATGGATAAAGTGTGTTTTAAATTGTCTGCAGTTGATAAGGTAAAAAATATTATTTTAGACTGGAAGCCAAAGATGAGTTAGATTGGAAAGAATATCATTGGCAGTTAAGATTAAAAAACTGTATTTCTCCTGGAATGAATGATTCAGAGAACTATAAGGTAGTTCTGAGAAGGAAAGGGTTAACTCATTAATGGCTTGGAATCATGTGATTTTTTTAAAAATGTATTTATTTGGTCTTTTAATTATTAGTAACTTGGTCTAATGAAGTTCTGTGTATGGAATGAAAGCATTTACCAGTTGCTTTTATGTTTCTAAATAAATTTTATGACACTTGTGAAAGTTTTTACCATTTGTGTATTTTTTAATTAAAAAAAAGTTAAAATTGAATAAAAAAATGTGGTGCTACCCATTGCAGGTGCTTAAAGACCACTTATACAAGACACTACCATACATCTGATCAAGTGTGAAGTGACATGGTTGTTCATATCCTTGTATTGTTTCATCAGTATTTCACTAGAAATCACTGCTGCTAATTTTTTTGTTAGCAAGGTGGAAGTAGTTCAACTTGCAGGCTTGTAATTTGAAACACCCTTTGTGTTATAAAGAATAGGACAATATTATCAATAAGATCTAGTCAGAAGCTTGACACCTTTTCATGTAATAGATATAATTTTGTAAATATGTCTTAAAAGGTAATATTTTAATTCACCCATTGATTCATGCAGAGGCTATGTCAATTGTAAACCAAGGAATATAATTTGTTTAGCAAAATGTGAGATTTGTTTTATTTTCTGAGTAGATAAAACAAATCATAAATTTAAAGAGTTTTTTTTTTTGTAACCATCTGTTTGATATCAGAAGGCAGATCATGACTAATGCCCTTTTAAAGTACATTGCAGATACTAATGTTACACCTAATTTTTAAGGGTGGTTTCTGAGAAAAAGATGTGTGAGAATGTATACACTGAGACTGAAAACGTTGAATATTGCTGAACAAGTATGCTAAGAGCAGATGATTTTCCAGACTTGAATGGCATGGTTAGTGTAAAACTAGCTCTGAAAATGAGACAACTGCAGTAATAATGATATACTTTTATGGGTCTACGTCTAAATTTCGAAGTTTCAAAACTCAGAATTTCTTATGGTCAAGACCATAAGATTGAAGTTTTGAAACTTTGAAATTTAAATAAAAATGAAATCTTTTTTTTTTTTTCTTTACATTTTTGCAAAGGGGGGGCAAGCTCCCTGCTCCTCCCACACCCCCTACTACTTAAATATACCAACACTGAGATTGTACTACAGAGAGGAAAACAGTAAATATACTATTCCATGATGTACAGAAATCTCCATTTGAACTGTTTGAAGTTTCAAAACTTCAATCTTATGGTCTCGACGATAACAAATTCGAGTTTTGAAACTTCAAAGTTTATAAGTAGACCTAATTTTATAGCTGTTTTGCCACAAATGTGTTGATTTTGTATAAAATATTTATTTATAATTTTAAATGCCTAAAATTCTGATAATGTCCTGGGATTTGACCAATGATTGCTTAGTTTTTGTCATATGATATGTTCATTCCTTATATATTAAGCTGTTAGTTATTTTATAAGTTGTATACTGGATGAAACATTTTTGCAAAAGCTGTTTGGGAAAGCTTGTGAGGTATTAAATATGCTTATATTTCCTCCCTGGTGAGCAGTTGATCATGTTTGTGTTTTTTTTTTTGTTTGTTTGTTTTTTTGTTTCTTTTTGACTACTGGTCTTTATACACTGAATCTACTTTTTAGGTGAGTAGATCAAATTATGTGGCATTTCCCATTTTCCATTGGTACATATAAGTAAGTTGGGGCAAAATGTGAGGAATTTTTTGAAGCTTTTGTGCTTTCTTCGGTTTGCTTTTTCTGTCTGCTTGAAAAAAAAAAAAAAAAAAATTATATATATATATATATATATATATATATATATATATATATATATATATATATATATATATATATATATACATATACATAGATAGATGCATGCATATATATATATATATATATATATATACATATATATATATATATATATATACATACATATATATATATGTATGTATATATACATACATATATATATATGTGTGTGTATATATATATATATATATATATATATATATATATATATATATATATATATATATATATATACATATATATATAAAAAATACTTGAAAACATCGATGTTAAAACCTGCATTCTCTAAAAAAAATAATCTTGGGGCATGCAATATTTTTTTTTTTTTTTTGCACAAGGGGAATTCTTTCTGTACCCCACCACTTCCATACTATAAGAACAATTGTGCACCTATATGGTGGTTAGCTGTTCTATTGATCTGTGGTCAGTACAACAGCTGATGACTATCTGCATCTTTCAATCCAATAAAGAATGCTACATACACAAACATGCACACACACATATACATATATTTATTTAGTTAGTTATATATTTGGATAACCTCACGTCTGTCATTTGATCCCATTTTGTCATTTTCATTTAGACAATTTTCCAAGATATTGAAAGTGTTTTAATTGGATGTGTTATCCTTTAATAGTAGAGGCATGGGTATATTTTGTGTACTGCTCTGTTGTAGGGTCCATGAGGTAGGCTTATTTGTGTGTTAAAAATGTGGGGGGGGTTGGAGATTTAAGGGGTGTATGGTTATTATGGGATAGAAGACAATCATGACAGTGTGATTATAGAACAGGGAGGGTAGTGAAGTTTCCCTCACTCTACACTGTTGTGTTATCTCCTAGATAGCATATTTAGAAAGGAGGGTGGGAATGCGGGGGGGGGGGGCTGGCTTAGAAGTTAGTGTATTTTTTGATGCATCAGCTTATATATGTGTGTGTACATGGATCTACTTCTGTTCTTCGAAAACACACTTTATCAAAGAACAGAAAGCCGAACCCACTTTAGCAAAAGTGCACTTAAATGAAAAGTTCATGAATGATCCACATGGGTGTAATATGTTGCACCAAGCACCTTATGAAGTCATGTGATTCTGAAGAAGGCACACATGGAACTGGTTTAGTCCTATGATGACATGGGAAATACGTATGCTAATCCACGAGGCAGAAGCTAGTCAGATACCCAGTGTGTCTCAGTCATCTCTGAATGGTCCCCTTGGAAATTATAGTGACAGCTATATGTTTGTGTCTTTCGGCTTTTCCCCGTTAGGGGTCGCCACAGCGGAACTCCGGTATGCTAATGATTGGCAGTTGATTTTTACGTACCGGCCTGCCAGGCCTGATGCACAACCTTCAACGAAGGTACGCCCATTCATGCATGTCTCCACGCAAAAGACACTCTAGCTGAGAATCAAACCAGACAACGTCTTACTGTGAGGCGACAACGCTACCGCAGCACCACCACCGCAATATAGTGACAGCTATATATACCCTGGTATCCATAGGAGAAATAAGGCTGTGCATTCCTCCATTTCCTTCAAGTGAGCCATATGACTTCATCAAAACCCCTATGATATCCTTGCCCACTTTAAATCTATTCCATAATTCCTATTCAGTGAAGTTCAACAGGGATATTCTTTGCCTATATTTCTTTCTCCTGTGTTGACAAGTGCTGCTCAGTGTACCGGGATTTGGTACAGCAGGGAAAAGCATTTCAGAGAGAGAAACAGTAAAGCTTGCAGGAAAACTGAACATCTTTGCCACATGCAAAGTGACTGGAAAAGGTGAGAATTCACTTTTTTATAACAGAGCTATGAATAGCACAATTGTGTACCAAAAAGCGACTGTGAATAACAAAAGGTGGGAATACAGCCTCATTTACATAAGTAAGTTGCATCTTTTTCATACATTTATTTACATCTTTTTTCCCCTCATTTGCATAACACTTTCTAACGGAATTTCTAACTGCTGCACATGCACTTATGTCTCGGAATTGCACCTTGCTTGTGTGCATCTAGCGCATAACTACCCATGCACAAGCATAACGACTGTGAATACCAGCCTAGATTTGAAGATTGCTAAGCAGTTGTTCTGTGTGCTGTGTATGCTGTGTATTGGGAATCTATATTTATGCACTTATGTCTCGGAATTGCACCTTGCTTGTGTGCATCTAGCGCATAACTACCCATGCACAAGCATAACGACTGTGAATACCAGCCTAGATTTGAAGATTGCTAAGCAGTTGTTCTGTGTGCTGTGTATGCTGTGTATTGGGAATCTATTACAAACAAAGAGGAGGTATATGGTTCACTATGTATAATGCCTGCAGGTGTTAACATGGTGGTGAAGGTTAAGGTCTTTAGAGCAGGTGCTTGTTGCACACCTGTTTCCATAGAGGTGAAGGAGTTTCAGAAACTTGTGATCTTTTATAATATGGAAACTAAACAGTGATTCCTCCATAGAAGCATATTAAAATGCAGTAGAGGAAATGGGGTTTTAATATTTCATGATATGTTTAGCCTCCTGCTCCTAAGATTTTTCTTGCTGAGGAATCTATGGAATCATTTAAGCTGCCTAGTTGCATAGAGTGTATGTGACACACGTGGCATTATATTCAATGACAGGTCTAATAAGGGATGAATAAATTAAAACTCTGATTCCTTTGGACCAAGCAGAAATTACCCAAAGAAATAATTTTGCATGATGCAATACAGCCCAGGGCCAATATGGAGCTTAAGGGTGTCCTTGGGGATAAGTTTCATCAGGCAAACTATATTGCACTTCTTGGCGCCATAACTGAGCCCCTGACTAACACCAAGTGTTGGTCTGATGTGGCCTTGCTGGAGAGTTTGTGTCAGATAAGGTTTGCCAAAAAACATCTAGTTTGCAGTCATCTGCACATTTAATTAGCCACAATATTTTGACTTCTGTCTTTATGTTAGAGAAGCGTATGCCAAAGAGAAGAGGCCCTATGATTGAAATCTGTAAGACACAACTTGTGATGACAGTAGCAAGGCTAACACATCTATAATTACTGAGGTCAGTTGCGAGACCACCCTTGTACAGTATTATATAAAAACGGCCTTCCTGCATGCATCCGGTGATACAAAATCGGCCTTTCTGTATGCATCAGGGAGATACACTGTGAGGAGACATAAGCTGAAGAGGTTTAACAGAGAGATATGGCTAATCGGTACTTACCTCTCATCAACATGAAGCCAGGAATATTGTTAGGAACCACAAAGCTAATGTTCTTGGTTTTGGAAGGTACAGACATTACCAATTTCAGAGTGGGATTCGGAGAGAAAGTTTACGAAGGATTGAGAACACAGTAGGATGCATAGGTAAAGTGTAAAGTGTGTGTATGTTTGCTGACGTGCATGTGTACATGTGTTGCTTAAATTTTAAGTCTCCTCCCTGATGACATTCTCTGCTTCCACTGTTGTATTACTGGTCTCACAGTCTTCAGTATTGCATGGCACTCCATACTTGCTCCTTTTTTTTTTCTTCTCTTGACTGGTGGCCTAGTTTTAATAGCATTTAGTAGGAATATGAAGCACACAGAGCACATTCAGTAAACTATGCATTTACTAAAGCAGCAAATTACTTGTATACTGTCAAAGAGTCACAAACAGGTGGCATTGTTTACTAAATGGGACCCACCTTGTGTATCATACAAACCAGCCTTTGTCTGCAAATCACCTTATAACATCAAACCCAATAATGACTATATTTGTGTAGAAAAGTAAGATTTTACTACTACTGTTTGATGCTGCATAAAATGGCATCTATGCATGTTTCAATATAATTCAAGAAACAGTTTTTTTTCCCTTGTATTTAAGGCTAGCAACACAGTCTGAGGGTATTTGCAATGGAAACAATGTAGAGAGTTTCTGAAAATTTCATGGGAATATGTCATCCCATTTTGGGTTTTCAGACCATTCTAAACAAGGACAAAAATATTCCAAAACAGTCAAAAATGGATGTAGTCTTCCTGAAAGTGATTTGCAGTAAAGTGGATGAAGAATCAGATGAAGGCATATTCTAGCATATGACTCTCACAAAGACAGCTAAGAAATAGTTGACTGATTATATCTCTTTGGGAATGACTGATTAAATTAAGTAACATATTGATGTGTTCTATGACCGTCTTGACCTACAGAGTCAGCTTAAAACTTTGCACAACACTGAGAAATGGAGGTTAGTTTATTTTTATTCAAGTCTTATCAGCCAAACAAGTTTGTACTACTGCCAAAAAGAAGACAATAATATATGTCTCTGCTTACACATTATCATAAAGAAATGTTATTAAAGAGGCCATTTCAATAAAGGTAAAATTCTATTATTATTTTACGTGCATATTCAAATATCACTGGTTGGATTCTAGGCTATCAAATGCATCCCCATATTTCCCAGAACTCCACAGAAGCTTTGCTGTTATAATAACTCATTTGTAAAAGCATAAACATGCATGGATCTGAAAAGTAAATGGTAATACATAAACAAATTTTCTATGGGCACAGCCACTGCATTATTTAGGTTACATGAGCATATGCTTAATGGAAATTTTGGCTCAGCAGAAATCATTTAAGTGTTGCAAACAACATTAGAGACCATTGTCTCTGGCCCCTGGAGGATGTCAGGTTTTATACTTCAACATTTCAACACTCCAGAAATATGCCAGTGAATGTAATGAACTCCATTTTATATAATGAGTAGGCATACACTAGATGTGGCAAGTTACTCCTGGGAAATTGTTAACTTATTTTATTTTGCATCACAACTCTAACTTATCTGGGATCAACATTTATTCAAATGACCTACTTGCGAAGATAGTGCAGCATTGAGAAGGTACCCATAATCACTGTTTTACATAGCCAGGCATAAGCCACTGTCACCTGGGATTTTTTTTTTAATATTGTCCATTCCAGGAAACATTTAGTTCAGGAAGCCCTTCCCCCATGATGCACATTGCACAGAATAAGGCATGGGGGAATTCAACTTCAAAAAATGTGCCTATCAGGCAGACAGATTTGGAGAAGGACATGGGTGTGATGATAATTGAATCAAGGCAACACTAGGTATAGACTGGAAAGCCAGCATCCAATGCTAACAGGATGCCGAGATGCTTTGTGATACATTGTGATGGGAACAGACTCTAGAAAAAGGAGTTAATTCTCCTATACTGCCAATCAGTGGTGAGGTTACATCTGGAATACAGCACATGATTCCTGGATGGATGATAGATGGATGGATGGATGGGCTGGACTTTTAAGGAAGGATTCAGTTCAGCAAACTGAGACTGTCTATGCAGGAAATTAGGAGAGATAGAGCAGAAATACTCTGGGCCACAACGTCATCAAGGGAGTCTGGGATGGAATAGTGTTAAGGAAGAAAGACAGAGGAGACAAGGTGCACATTGCTTAAAACAAATGTCAAGTGTTTCTGTTTAGAATTCATAGAAAGGGTATTGAATATATAAGACAAGTTACCCAAGCGGGTGGTAAATTATCATTTGAAAATTATAATTTGACTGATGAATTTAAGAGGCTTGGAACAGGTGTCAAGATGATTATGGGAGAGAATATGGTACTCCCATGGTTTTGCATCATGGGCATGAATTTTTGTAATGTGGCCTTTTCCAAGTCCTCGGCCTCGGCCAAATATATGGTTAGGAATGACAAGAGCAACTAGAAATTCAGGAACTGCCATGCCTGACTGCAGAGTGTTTTTCTGTTAAACTTAGAAAAAGAAGAGACCGGAAAAGTCCGTAGCTGTCATCCACGTCTGCCACAGTTCAGTGGAGTGACTAGTATTCTAAATAAGACCCCATGCTTTGTGTTGTGAACAGTTAGTTCATCTCTGAGCCAATTTGGCTGTTTCTTGGGATTTAATGTTGACAAAATCTCTCCGCAGGAAAGCTACAAACAGGATTTGCAATGATACCAGTTAGGAAGGCAGAAACTGGGTACAAATACTGAGTCCAACCTCCTTAGATATACAGATCATGTGACAAATATCCAGTACCAAACATTCAGCCATGGATGAGGAGGTACGTTAAGCAAACATCAATGGAAAGAAGTCAAAGATCTAGACTCAGTCCAGTATAAGCACATCATAGACCCTGCTATAATTGTTGGGCAGCATACTAGCTCAGTGGCAAGATTTCTAACTCACAGCTGTACTGTCTAGAGTTGAGATATAAGCTCTGATCAGTGGCAGTATGGAGTCCATATATTCATCTCATGTCTGCATGGGTTTTCCATAGGTGTTCAACTTTATTCTCACCTTCCAACACGATGATTGGTTGATTCACTATACTGAAAGCATTTATCCTAACAGGGTGCACCCATAAAGGTTTATGATAAATGCATTTTTCCTCCACAGGATGTGGGTACATGTACATTCTATCCTCCTCTGAAGATCATCCAGCACCATCCTAGGCATATCATCAACCACTTAAATGCTACAACCAGTCATAGTAGTTCATCCTCTTACAAACTCAAAAAGAAACTTGAAGAAAAATGCATAATTACACTCCAAAAATAAATGGTTCACCTAAATCAAAGTTTGGGAAGTTAACTTTTAGGAAATTAGAAATTAAAAAGTTAAAATAAAACAATAAAAAGTAAAATAAAAATTATGTTTTCTGCCAACCAAATAGAAAACAGCATTGCCACCAGCAAAATGGACCAGAATCAGCTACACTAAATAAGACAAAACGAATTAACAACATTGCAAAATTAACTTATATTAAAACATTTTTTCACTACATTGCCGAAAATGACCTGTCATTATCAGTAAAGAATTATTAAATATTTCAGAACTACAAATACAAGCTACTTCTGAAGACAGCCCACTAATAAAAAAAACAAGAACCTAGTGAGACTATGGAAATTCATGTTTGGTGGACAACTTACACAAATATTACACCACATCTTACATAATTGAATACAATGGAATCTGTTTTTTGTGATTCATGAAATATCTTGTGATGCAATAATACAGAACTTATTTGTATGGCTTCAGCAATCACTAGGAAACTCATCCTATAAACATGAGTATGAGATTGTTCATGTACCACACATTCAATGTTGAACACAAATAATATATATATATATATATATATATATATATATATATATATATATATATATGTATATTTATGGGTCTACTTTAGATCACTGAAATCCCATGTCACTGAAATTCATTTCACCGAGACCAAATCACCTAATTTTCAAAATATTGAAAATTCATTTGACTGAATCTCATTTCACTGAATTGTAAGCTATAGAACTGATGTGGGTTTCTATTCTCCTTTAACTTGTTTGTAATGAAAAGAATTTCTGTAACTTACAGTGCTGAGTGTCAGAATACTGATAGCAATGTAGAAAGTGTTGTTGTAGTGTTTTTAAATGTGAGTATGTCACCTTACATTTGTATGGGAAGTCTCTAAAATAATATGGCAGATGTTTTGTGTTCCCAGCAGTTGTGGCAGCGTGTGGAGTACTGTGAGACAAGTAAAAGGTATATTCCATTTCCCCAGTGTAGTGTGATCCTGGAGTTAGTATATATAGTTAGGGGGGGTGTGGGTGGCACAGCCCTCTCATGTTGGGGGGGGGGGCATAGCCCCCAACTTTGTTTGTTTTTTTATTGTCTGGTTTCTGTTAAGTGAATGAGTAAGTAGCTTTTAAGCTTGGAAAGAGGTAGTCATTAGTGTTGTGAGTGTGTTTGCTTATGGTTTCCAATTTAGTCTTTTGAAATTTAGCATGATAAACTGAAGGTGAAATGAGATTCAGTGAAATGAGTTGGCAATATTGTGAAATTTAGGTGATTTGGTCTCAGTAAAATGAAAGTTAGTGAAATGGGATTTCAGTGATCTGAATAGACCCCATATATATATATATATATATATATATATATATATATATATATATATATACAGTAATCTGCCTCCATAAATATGAGTTTTGTGATGTACTCAGGGGTTACAGAGCTTAAATCTGCACCACTGATAAATATTTGACAGACACGGATTTCATCCCTTAAATCTTGTACAGTTGACACTAGTCTGTATGCAGAGGGTGATTAGACTTAAACGCTTATCACAGATGTGTCATTGGGTTATAACAGACGTGTCAAACCCAAATAGATTTTATACTTCAGACAGGGTTATCTCCCACCTTAGTCTAAGCCATGTGCCTTGTAACTCAACCCTCTCACAAACAGCAATTGAGACCTAAACAGACAATTTTATATACATTTATTTATTTTATTTTACATTTATTAACCAGGAAAGTCTGACTGGATATAGGTCCATTTTCAGCCGAGGCCCGGGGAGAAAAGCTCCAGACATACATTACATGTATACATATAGTGAAATATTACAAAATGGACATTTGTTCAACAATAGATACACACATGTTCAAGATTTTATAGAATACATACAGGATATAATTGGAAATTATTAACTGCCAAGGGAGATAACATACAGTTTTAGTGGTTCTCATACATTTTAGTAGTACATGGTTGTGTCAAGTTATCATCTTACTTTAGTACTTTCCAGTAGATAAGAGACATATACTCAGTTTTCTAAACAGTTACTGAACAGAGTAATACAATGAAAGTTTCTTCTTGTAATAAAGTTTTCATTTATAGTTGATATTTTTTGTAGGGATTAGTCAGGGTTTGTACAGGGACAAAGCCAATGCATTTTTAGATGTTTTTTAAGAGATATTTTAAATTGGGTTAAGGAGGGAACTGTAGTAAGTTCTGCAGGAAGTAAGTTCCAGGTTTTGCCAACAGAGTTGGAAAATAGTGATTCACCAGCTGAATTGTTGCATTTAACAGTTTGTTCTAGCGTTCTGTTGGAGGAGCGGAGTGTTTTTAGGTTACTGTAGGGAGTGAAAATATTTTTCAGTATGGGTGTACTGTCTGGTTGGTAGTGAACTTTGTGAACAAATATTAATTGGTTATATTGAAGTTGGTAGGGTAGTTCTAGCCAGTCTAGAGATTTAAGGTTTTGACAGTGATGGGTTCTATAAGCTGATCCTGTGGCAAATCTTGCAATATTATTGTATCAGCTAGTAAGTTTATTGAGGGCAGACTTGCTTAGGTTTGCGAAGATGGTTGAGGCATAAAGAAGGGTTGATGGCAAATGTGTATAGGCAATTACAGTCGTAGCAGATGAGGTTAGGAATTGTTTAATCTTATATAAAGATCCTAGTTTGTTATTAACTGTTTTAATAGTTTTGTCAATGTGAGCATCACACTTAAGGTTGTTGTCGATGATTACTCCTAGTAGTTTAGTACGAGGTTCTGGGGAAATTATGGTACCATCGTTAGATGTTATGGGGAGAGATGGTAAAGGGATCTTGTGAGTGGGAGTGAAGAGTAACAGCTTGGCTTTATTTGTTTTAATAGTAGACGGTGACCAGTGAGCCAATTCTTTACTTTGTTGAAGGTGTTTTGGGATAAAGATTGTAAGTCTGTGGGGGAGGTGGCAGCACAGATTAGGGTCGAGTCATCTGCATGCTGAATACACATTGCATCTGGGATGACTTTATCTAGATCATTAATGAAGATGGAGAATAGGAGGGGGCCTAATATAGACCCCTGAGGGACTCCAAGGGTGATTGGTAAAAGGGAAGATAGGTTATCTTTCCATAGTACAGCTTGTTGTCGTCTGCCACTTAGATAAGAATGAAACCAGCTAATTGCTAGGTTATCTATAGAGAGTGTTTTTAGTGTCCCTAAGAGTAGCTGGTGGTTTAGCATGTCAAATGCCTTGGAAAGGTCTAGGAAGAGGGCTGAAGAGAGTTTGTTGTTATTACGGTTTTGATTTATTGTGTGAGAGAAGGAAAGAAGGGCTGAGGTTGTACTATGGCAAGGTCTAAATCCATGCTGGGAGGGGGCTAGGAGATTGTTCTGATTAAGATAGGCTAGGAATTGTTTATGGATACATTTTTCCATACTTTTAGCCAGGGGTGACAGGATGGCTATAGGCCTGTAGTTTGAGAGTTCAGTGGAATTTCACCCTTTATGGAGAGGAACAATGTGGGAGATTTTTCAGATGGAGGGACTGTAAGCTTCAACAATAGTTCTATTGATTAGTATTGAAATGGGGTATGCTATTTCATTAGCAGCTTTTTGAAGATAGTCTGCGGGTTGTAGGTCTGCCGAAAGGGTGGTGGGTTTCAATTTCTTGAGTAGGGACCTGACAGTATGATTATTGGGTGTGGGATTGGTAGAACTTGGGCTATTGGGAGCTAGTTTGTTGGCAAGGGATTGAACGGTTTCTGTAAAGAAAGTTTTAAAAGTGTTAGCAACAATTTTTGGGAGGATGGCCAAACGGTTAAGGTGTTTGCCTTACAAACATAAGGTGCAGGGTTTGAGTCTCACAACGGATAATTGGCTAGGCTTAAAATGGCTCGCAAGGGCAGTTAGCTTAGTACTAATCTATGAACCTATGAACCTATGGAGGTTTTTGGAGGGTAGTCAAGAGGTTTTTGGAGGGTAGTCAAGAGGGTAGGAGTAGACAGTTGTCCTGGGTGGAGAAATTTATTTATGCCCGACCAAAGTTTTTGTGGATGATTTTGGTGCTTTTGTTGAAGATTACAGTAGTAGTTTTTTTTGTCTAACATAATGGACTTCTTTGTATCATTCCTTAGTTGCTTATATATGAGGTGGTCTTTTGAGGATTTAGTGGTTCTCCAGGAGGCCCACGCTTTATTTCTGCAAATGATTTTTTGTCTAGTATCATTTGACAGCCATGGTGCTACTTTATTATTGGTTCTGATAGTAGATTTGGGAGCATGGTTATCCAGGATAGCAAAAAATTTAGAGTTAAAGTACGAAACTGCTTCATCTAGTGGAAGCAGTTTTAGGTCAGTCCAGTCACATGAGTTAAGTTCATTTTGGAATTTAGTCTGAATAAAGTTCTTATTGCTCCTAATAGTTGTGAAGGTAGATTGTTGAGGGATGTCATCTCTTTTCCTGATTACATAGGTCAGGAAGTGGTCACTGATGTCCTGAGGTAAGGTGCCTGCTTTATATATATATATGAGGGTGGTGGTTTATTAGTATCCAGTCTAGGATACTTTCCTTATTGTTAGGCTTATTAATTCTGGTAGGAGAAGATATGATCTGGGAGAAGCCATGCAAATGTATATTGGTGGTGGGGAAGTCTGAAGAGCAGGTGTTCCAGTCGATATTAAAGTCCCCGAGAATAATAGTTTCTTGGGGGCAATTAATGGACAGCCATTGGAGGATGGCCTCCATTGTATTTGTGTTACCTGGAGGAATATAGATGCATGCAATGTTTATAGATTTGTGTTTATTGATTTGTACCTTAGTGATGAGTGTTTCTGCATTGTCAGTTAGCAAGGCATGTCGAGTACTAGTTTCGGTTACTTCTAGTATGGATTTATACAAGATGGCCCTCCCTTCCTAGAGATCTAGTCTTAATATATTATAACTTGGGAGTATAACCTCATTATCAGTGGTAGTAGGTTTGAGCCAGGTTTCGGAAAGGCACAGTACATTAGGGGAATGTACATCCAAGAAGACATGTAAGTAATGAATTTTCTTATTTATACTTATAATGTTTAGGTGACAGACTAGGAGTGAGTTGGAGGGCTTGTTTGGGTTTCACAGGCTAGTAGGGGTGTTATTTGTGGGGCTGGTAGCATCAGGTGGGCTTGGGCCTGGATTAGGGTAGATGTCCCCATCCATTACGAGGTTAGGTTGTAATCTTATTGCGAGTCTCTGGAGTTTTATTAAGAGTTTGTGATAGTATTTAGTTCTAGGGTTAATATATGTGGATCAAATGGGATGTTGAGTTATTGCATTAGAAGAGTTTGATGAGAGGTGGGGTAATAGTTGAGTAAGGTTAATTAATAGATTAGGAGTGCTGGTTTTGGATCTGGGGTAGTGAAAGCCTGGGAGGTATGGAAATTCATAGGCTGTGAGAAGATAAGGAGCGATCAATGGGGGTATTAGCCAGTAAAAAGGCTTTGATTTAGTAGGAGTGCTGAAGGTTTGTAGAGGCATTATAGAGCTATTTAAATAAAGCTTGTTTAAAACTAGAGTTGGGAGGGTTATTTATTAGTTTAGAGTAAGAGGCTGGAGAGAGTTTGAGTAGTAGGAGTGGGTCCAATTAATGAATGGGGTAAAGTTGATTATTTCTGATGAGAGGGAGTGGCAAGGTGATATGAGGGGGAGTGGCAAGGCGATTATAAATTTAGCACTACTGGGGGCGGGTGAGATTTGGGAGCAGGGTGGGGCACGAAGTGAGCCTGTTAAGGTGAGCAGAGCGGGGCTATTCCAAATCCCAGGATTTCTACAGGTAATGGGCTTGATGCCTTATAATTTAACTCAATTTTTTAAAAGATAATTTAACTCAGTTTTCTTAATATAATTTCTTTTCTTGTTTATAAATGGTAAACTTCACAGGCATCTAGTGCTGTAACACATAAAAAAGGCTAAAAGGTCTGCTTCTGGCCATAAATATTGTTATCTGGGCAGTTACTGATACAGTAAGGCAGTCAGGTTAACCTAGCGGCCTGCTCTTGGCCAATTTAATGAGCCGTTTACTGTTTGGGTAGTTGAGATGTCTAAGGCATGCTATGGACCCAGTTCAGCTATAAGGTAAAAAATATTTACAAAAAGCAGATGTTATTAACCTTAGGCAATTTCTTTTTACTAGCGAGGGCAAGACAGAATATTTTCTTGATGGGTTTCAGCAAGGAAGTATTTCTTCCAGCATACTGAGCCATTCAAGGTAAGACCGGATAGGGTGGAGAGACCTGATAATGGATATTCAGTTAGAGCATGTACGCAGATAGGGAACTGTTGTTATATAAGTAAATCAACTGGTAGGGCTTCCACTTAAAGGCACAACAGCAGTTAACATCAAACAACTTTGTAACACAATTCAGTGATTCTTTTAAACAGTGTACTGCAGTGGTTCAAGAGGAAAATCCTTAGTCATAAGCTGCTAGTTGCAGTTAAGCAGTAACATGTAATCACATTGATTCCCTATGCTTATCTTGCACCTTTATGCAGTTGTTATGAATTGCCAGGTTTGCGATGTTATCTGGCTATGTTAAACCAGCAGTTATCAATAGCACACTTCAGTAATAGTCTCTTAAGTATTTGTAGTTAAAAACTCATTCTTACAGCTTAGTAAAACATGTCAAATTCATTGTACACATATCGTGTTTATAAAGACAGTCAGCCGACTGAGTCCACACACACTAAGGAGTTTAAAAGTGGCGGTTACTCGGGGAATATAAGTAACTTCGCTTACAAACATGTCAGGGGGAGGGAGTAAGCCTTCTGATAGGATAATCCAAATCCCAGGATTTCTACAGTGAGTGGGCTTGATGCCTTATAATTTAACTCAAATTTTTAAAGGATAATTTAACTCGGTTTTCTTAAGATAAATACTTTTCTTGTTTATAAATGGTAAACTTCACAGGCATCTAGTGCTGTAACACATAAAATGGCAAAAAGGTCTGCTTCTGCTTCTGCTTCTGGCTATAAATGTTGTTATCTGGGCAGTTATTGATACAGTAAGGCAGTCAGGTTAACCTAGCAGCCTGCTCTTGGCCATTTTAATGAGCCGTTTTACTGTTTGGGCAGTTGAGACTTCTAAGGCGTGCTATGGACCCAGTTCAGCTATAAGATAAAAAGCTTTTACAAAAAGCAGATGTTATTAACCTTAGGCAATTTCTTTTCACTAGCAAGGGCAAGGCAGAATATTTTCTTGATGGGTTTCAGCAAGGAGGTATTTCTTCCACCGTACTGAGCCGTTCAAGGTAAGACCAGGTAGGGTGGAGAGACCTTAGGCAATTTCTTTTCATTAGCGAGGGCAAGGCAGAATATTTTCTTGATGGGTTTCAGCAAGGAGGTATTTCTTCCAGCGTACTGAGCCATTCAAGGTAAGACTGGGTAGGGTGGAGAGACCACGTTTATAAAGACAGTCAGCCGACTGGGTCCGCACACATTAAGGAGTTTCTCTTGGCCAGGTTTGGTGCATACACACAATGTGCCCTTTCAACAACTGCTGTGGAATACCAGTCCAGTTGTTTATTTGTGCTTTCAATATTTTCCATTTGAGACTGTTGATACCTCCACAGTGGCAGTACTAATTTTCTCTGTGAACAATACTTGCTGCCAGCCTATCATCAAGGTCTAAGCAACTGCATATTCTTGCACTGAGCCTTTAGATAAATTACATTATAATAGCTTATAGCCAAACAGATGCTGTTCAAAAATGGTAGACAGTTATTCAAAATGCTGAGGTTATCCTTTGTAATTTAATTCCGATACAAACCACAAGCTTTTGTACAAGAATAAATAATATACCTTGGTTGAAGGAAGAGTAATATAAAACCATGCAAAAGACAATTTAAAAATACACAAGCCAGAAAAATTAACTACACATGGAAAAAATAAAGAAATGCCTTAAAGAGATGACTTTAGAATATCTCTGTCTGCAGCTACATAGATTGTGCCTACCACTTTATGATGAATAATGTTGTTTAACTATTAGTATTTTACTAAAACTAGAAGTGGCTTCAAAGGACACAGACACACACACACACACACACACACACACACACACACACACACACACATGCATGCACACACACACACGCACACATGTAGATAATTAGAAATTTAGCACAGTGTTTATGAAAGTGGAGTTCCAATTGGGTACTCCTTTACTTGGCAGTAGTACTATTTGGATATTTTGAAGCTAGGCAAGATTCACTGTAGCATTAGAGTGAGTTACCCTTCTACTTCCTCCTGTAACCCACCACAGAATACTGAGTACACATAACTCTCATTGTTGTAAGTGATTATATTAACATGGTAAAGTGTCAGCTCCACTACATATCCAAAATAACCTTCCTTTTTACAACAGTGAATGGCACCCTTCCTTACTACCTGTAGCTTATTTTGCCAAATAAAGATAAGCAGTATTGCCTTTGGTCTGACAGTGTATTCTTGGTATCTTGCTGTCTGGTCATTTGTTGCTGTTGTACTTCTTTAAGCTGCTTCTGTGTCACCCCTATGAGTTTTCTATTCTTAGTCTTAAAATTGAGCAAATATTCCAAAAAATATTTTTTGTGGTAATCACAAGTTAAGTGTAGAGGTTCCCATAACATATGACCATAATGTAACACAAATGGGGAAACATGGATTTGGGGGGGATATCCCACCAAAAAGGAGACTTGTAAAGTATTTATTCCACTCTTATTGAAACTGGTCTATACATGATTTCAGCATGGTCTTAAGATTAGAGTCACTCTTTCCACTAAGTCATTTGTTTATGGATTGTTGGGTCTAGTTTTTAACTACTTTACCCCACAGTGCTTCCACAAAACAGGTCAGCAGGTCTGACGTAAAATTAGCTGCTATGTCTGTTAGCATCTCCTGGAGAAAATGTTCTTTTAGTAAAATTTCTTACTGAGCATTTGACAACTTTACTGCTTCTGTAGCATGCAAAACCACTGATTTGTGGAACCTAGTGGCATAATCCTCCAGCTCCAACATACATCTCTTAATTGTGATGGCTGAGGTACTATGAGTCCCTACAATATCCATGGGTATCTTCTAAAATGATTTATTAATAACTGGAAGAGACACAAAAACAGCCTTACCTTTATCTCCTGTTTTGCCAAACTGTTGGAAGTGCTCTTTTGTATTACAGTATGCTACCACATTGTTTGCAGTACCTGGCCAATAAAAAATGAATAATGCTCCTACCTGTGCACATTATGCCTAGATAGCATGAAAAAGGAAGACTGTAAGCTATGACCAGAAACTCCTGATGTTATACCATAGAGGTTTCCAAATGCTGTACCACCACCTCCACTACCCCATTTCAGTCCCTGAACAGTTGCCCCTTGCCCTAATACACCAAAACCATCCTGAACTTGAAAGTCAGAATCCTCCTTTGCTATTACGCTCACATTTTGTAAGGTGGGACCTGAGTACTATGCCTGCTACAGCTCTGTCTTCATGATCCTGTCAATGTTCTCATTCCATAGGAAGTCAAGTATCATGTGACCACTGTAGCTCAGATTTAATTTTACTACTGCCAGTAATCCCTTCCTCTGAGACAAACCCTTTCAGAAAACATCCTCTATCTTTGACATCAGTGCCCAGATTCACATTTACTGCTACTGGGAACCTCTTTCCCTTGGGAAAAAAAAAAAACATCATGAGCCACTTTTGGAGGTGTGATGACTGTCTGAGTCACTCTAATGCCTCCCCCTTGTGCTCGTCACCCTTGCCTGGCTACAAGTAACATAAGGTACTGTATTATCAAATATATTTCCTGTCAGGGCATCTACTGGGATACCTTCATAAACTGCAACAAACTTACTTCCTGTTCTTATCCCAAATGAACTATAGCCAATGGCATCTGAAAAATTGTCCATTTCATGACCCTAACTTGAATAGAGAGTTGTTCTTGTTGTGTCTTTTGGCTTTTCCCGGTTAGGGGTCGCCACAGCAGAACTCCAGACCACTAATGATTGGCAGTAGATTTTTACGTGCCGAGTTGCCAGTCATGACGCACAACCTTCAATGAAGGTACGCCTATTCACGCATGTCTCCACACAGAAGACACTCTAGCTGAGTATCGAACAGGACAAGACTGTCTGGGGAAATAATGTTCTTCTCTAATAAATGCAGGCTTAACAATAGTTATGTCCAGTGCAGTATGCTTTTTAGCAACAATGTCTTTATCACTTAACAGTAGGATAGCTAGGGTGGGCTGAGAATGGTAACTTCCCTGGGGACAAAATGTTGGGGGAGGGGTCATGATCAGGTGATCTGAGTCTCAGTTTCAGCATTTGTGGCCAAACCTGAATGCTGCAGCACTCCATATGGGTGGTCTAAACTGTAGCAACTGCTTGCTACATTCTAACAGAACAAGAGAATGGCAGGTTGTATGGAAGGAGAGACTATAACAAAACAGTTAAGACAAGAACCAATCCAAGGAATGAAAGTGTCAGGTTAGCTAGTGAGAAGGAATACATCTTCATATGCTCTCAGCTGTCCAAATTTTGTCAGAATGCCCAGATTTTAGCCTCATATTTTTGGTCTGTTCCTCTTAAAATTTGTTTTTTCTAGCAAATCATGGAGGATGACATCACTAAATAAGGACATACATCTGAGTTTCACAATTTCATATCCTTCAGAAAATGCATGCTAACACAAATTCTGCTATTCTAGCAACTTTCAAAGTTGGTAAGAACAATATTTAAAATGTCCTTATTTTGTATGCCTTTATTGCTCCATTGTTTTAGGCATTGTCCAGATTTCTTGCATTAAGAGGTTGAGAGATATACACCTTCACAAGAAATATTTTGGTGCAGGCAAGTCAGCTTGACAGTTTCTTAGGTTAGGTAAGGAATGCCTAATTGAAATAATTGATGAGAAACAAATACATGAGAAAGGCACATCAAATCACAGAGCAGTGAGAGTTAAGGTAACTGTGCAGGAACTAATGCAGTGAGAAGGGGAGGAGGTGAGCTAGCTATAAATGTAAGGAGATATCGGACAAGGACGCACTGTAAGAAGTAATGAAAGAGTCAATACAGGGACAAACTAGAAGAAAGCTGGTGGAATGGAATCAAAGTCACCATCAGAGGAAACTGATAAGTGGAGAAGGAAAAAAGGAAGAATGAATGGAGAGCTGGAGAGAGAAACAGAAGGAAGCTGGAAGAAATGTACATTAAAGGGGAGTACTTCAGATTGCAAAAAAAGTAATAAGAATGGAAAAAGAGAGTAAAATTATAATGGAGCAATAAGTTCGACAATAGTACTGGAGAGACTACTGGAAGATAGTGGGGGAGGCACTAAAGGAAACAGCTAGCCAAAAAAAATACAAGAAGAAGCAGGCAAAGAGAAAGAGATGAAGGTGCGAAAGGTAATGGGAGGAAATGGACAGTATTTAGAAGAGGGTGAGCTAGACAGGTAAGAGAGACTGGATGAAGTATTTCCAAAAATAATTCAAGCAAGGGAAATGGCTTTATGAATGAAGAAATAAAAAAAAGTGGCACCTGCTTGAATTTATGCACAGAGAAGAATAGAAATGGGAAGGCAAAGGAAGGTGAAATTGTGCTGTTTGACCTGCAGAAGTCTTATGATTTAGTGAGGTGGGAATACCTATTGAAGGTACTGCAGCAAAGACAGATAGGGGAAAAGTTTATACCTTGGAAAGAGGCCATATACCATGACCTAGAAATTGAAATATAAATGAATTAGCATCTGAGAAGACAAAGTTCAAGGGCTGGGGATCCCACATATCCTGACACAGTCACTGACATGAAATGACATGTTTCTATCCAGTGACATCATTTACTGGATAGAAACAAAAGAGAGATTAAGCAAAAGAGAAGGAAGTTAAACAAAAGAGAGTAAGGCAGAAGGAGTCATGGAGAAGCTTGCTAAAGGACATGAATGAACTAGCTTTAAAATAATTGGGATGCATGAAATAGGATGAAAGGAGCCTCAAAAATATATGGGGAACAGAATGGTGGGGGGATAAAGATAAGAAAAAAAATGAAAAAGTTTAAAGAAGTGGAACAGCTCAAGACGAAGAGCTTGTATGCAGAGAAAAGGGGGGAGGGGAAAGATGTCAAACAGTAGAAAATTTAATACAGAATACAAAAGATCCAGTGGAGGAACTACTTGGTAATCAGAGGGACCAGGGAAAAAAAGATTAGACAGACGACAACAGGAAAAAGAAATAGGTATGCAGGGATTGCACAAGGATACATCACCCTGGAAGAAAGGGGAGAGGTTGGGGAGGACCAAGCAAATCTGCGAGTTTTTAAGGGAAAGAAGTGGCAAGTTCAAAGAAGGCAGAATGAGAAAGAACTGGGGAAAGTAGGATGGATGGATGGAAGTTGCAGAACACTGACAGAAGGCAATTCAGGTCGTGAGATATGTGCAGATAGTGGGAGATCAAAGCCTGCAATTATTGTATAGATGGCATCTAATGCCCGTGAGATTGGTAAGGGAGGGCAGAAAGAAGGTTAAGAGATGCTGAAGGTGTCAGGAGGAAGAGACAGGAATGATACTCATAGCTCAGGACAGTGAGTGGGCACAAGAAGTTTGGAAGAAGGCACAGAACATTTGGGACAACATATTTTAAAAGGAAGAGGAACGTACATGGGAATTCTGTATATCAGGCATAAACAAAGAAAACATTGTCTGGAAAAAAAAGAAATAAATGTTTTAGCTTCAGTACTCAGCAATCTGATAATCATCACTCAAAACTGAAGGGGGACAAAAAGAGCACAGGGTATAAATTATATAACAGGTTCCTGGGCATGGGGAAAGGATAGTATAAACTGAGTAGACTAAGGGAAGGAGGTGAGAGGAACATGTAGTAGAAAGAGGTATTAGATTACTGTAAGAGTGGAAACCATACAAGAAGGAAGAAGAGAGTGACTCAAAAGGGAATATGGGAGGGGGGGGTGATAGCATAGGACATGAAGCACCTCACCACTGGTGTGAGGTATGCTGTACCATGCATGAGAACTGCACATGAACATAATAAACTGCATGGAGTTAATAAACTTTAAAAATATAAAAAGAAAACAAAGCAAAAAAGTCATCTTACTAATGACATGCTTGGTTTTACCCATGACTGGAGGATTTTAGAACCTCAGTTATTACTCCTGGTCATTTTTTTTTCCCAGATTGCACACACACATTCAAATATCTGTGTGGAGTCTGCATGTCCTCCCCGCGGTTAGGTGGGCATTCGAAAGACATGCGTAAATGGGCGTGCCTTCGTTGAATGATGAACATCGAGGTGGCACTTCAGCGTTCGTGAAAATTTAATGCCAGTCATTAGCGGACCGGAGTTCCGCTGTGGCGACCCCTAACCAGAAAAAGCCGAAAGACAACAACAACAACATTCAAATATCTGAATAAAACTATCAAAGTCCTTCCCCTTTTTATACTGAGGAAACGGTTTATAACTGACTTTGGTTCTATGCCTGAAGTTTTACTTTGGTTACTTTTGAGTACTTGGTGAAGGGTTGTGAGTCCTGTCATGCTGTTGTTTTTATCCTTTTATTTTTTCTGCCGCACTCTTTATGCAACTTCATGCTGGTATCTCCACTGTTCTTTTGTGTCTTCCTGCACTCACTTTCTTTGCTCTATTATGGTTCCAAACTATTTCTGCTCTCGCTCTCTGTGCACTACAAGCGCTTTTCTTCTTCTGGCTGATTCAAACACCAGGCAACTTACCACCATGTGTAGTGTTTCTAATTCCACCTGCATTTTAAAGTCATCTGAGGACACATTATATAATCCTTTAGCCGGATGCTGCATACATACTTTACCTGTTTGAATGCATGTCCACTGGAGTGGAGTAAACTGCGCACAAGGTTGATATTAAGTCATCCTTGCTTGTACCATTATAGAGGAGCCCTTTCTATTTGCATTCTTTAATCAGCTGTGCCATGAAAATGCTGGAATATTCTTCAGAGCTCATCTTGCCTTCCTCTTAATGCCTATGACTAAAACAATAAAATAACTGTTGTGTGTTGTATACTGCTGTATATTTTGCTATGTCACTAAAAGAGTATACACACATTTTGGTGGTAAACCTATTTCCCAGGCTATAAAAATCCATTTCATAATATATCCACACTGATTCTGTCCAAACTCTGTACTGTGTGTAGTAATTATGGAGATTAAATCCACATCACTGTCACCAAACTATATGAGGAACAGGAGTTACAGGCCTTGAATTCTATACCATTGCCATTCATTATGTATGAAATTATGTGACTGGCCTTATGAGTTTACAGCAAATGAACAGTAATGCTTCAGCTTAAGATCAACATCCACCACATGCAAACAAGTTGTTCACTGTACAGTTACAGAACAGGTTTATAATGACTGGCTCCACAGGATTTTGTCCCCTTCAATCTGAGCACATTGCCTATTACTGCAATCATACCAACAGTAATGAGCCTTAAACTACACACACAAACATACAGAATATGTTAGGAGGGAAATCTGACGCCTTTATAGTTACAGTTCTCCTTTCATGTGCCCATAATGGTTGTTACCTGTCTAGTACTGACAATTCTTTCAATGAGTCGGCTGATATATTAAATTATTATAGCTTATAGACAGTCACATTTCAAAAAATGGTAGATTCCAGCTGTCTCATCAGTATTGTGAGGTTACATTCATTTTATAACCTAATGCATAAAGCACTAGACAGAAGCTTTATATATGTATACAATGTTTTACTTAAGAGAAAGCTCTCTTTATTTATTTATTTATTTACTTATTTGCATTTGTTTACCATGGAAGCTAAATTTGGAGGAAAAAAATATATATAAACAAAACACAAAATCAAGAAAACAGAATTGCAAAATCTAATAAGAAAAAAATGGCAATAAAATATTGCTGCACAATGTACAAATAATGAAAACTGTATCTAATATTAGTGTGACATTTAAATAAAAAAACAGCTCTATAGATCTAAGCAGCTTCAAAGAATTAAAAATGTAAAACTTAACATAAAATATCTTCTAGCACAATTGATCTAAATGCATTATATAAAACGTATAGCAGGCAAAGAAATTAAGTCAAGTCAAATGAATAGCTTGTCATGCATAACATTATAATACAGCAAGGGAGCAACATGTGATATGTATCATCACCCTTGATTTCATGTGAATAAGGATAAGTAATAAACGTGGATGAGGTTGACAGAGCAGAAACAATTTAGGGATGTGCTGCACAAAGTAAGAGAACAGAAGCAGGTACTGAAAGAGACCAACTACATAGTGAAAATTACACAAATTTGATATTTAAAAAGATAAAGGATAACATTCGTACAGGTGGCCTACAATTTGGATCCCAAGATCAAAAGAAGATGAGAGGGCTGCATGAATTGAAGTGAGGATCTCAAATCTCCAAAGCATTCGCATTAGTCATGGGCAAACTTTGTAAAAATTAGCACATGGATAAAATAAGATTATTGCACTAGAAGTGACTGTCAATGAACAGAGAGCAAGTCTACTATAGCTAGAAATAAGGTATAAATAGGGAAGGTAAAAATAACTCAAAATACTCACCAGGCTAAAATAAATTTGATAAAATTGCTTTAATATTGAGGGCACTGATACTGCTTGGACTGATGTTTGTATTAAATTACTGAGTAATTTACTATAATTAGTTTACTGGTTCTGAAGATTAACTTGCCTAAACCTCAAAGACCTCCAAAACACAACACTGGTGCAAAGCACACTCCGTAAGTTAAGATCATCACCTCACACAGCACAAGAAGTCCCAAAGTCACAGATGGTGAGCCTGTAGGGTAGGCATTGATCCAACCAAATATTCTTGGTATAAGTGACTCCATTGTAAGACATACAGATGTGGGTCTACTTCATATGATTGAAAGCTCATATGATCGACACTCATTTCACCGACACCAAAACACCTAAAGCTCAAAACACCAAAAACTCATTTAATCGAAACTCATAACATCGACACATAAAATGCCCTTTCCCCACTGTAGTGCGACCCTGGAGTTAGAATAAATAGTTGGGGGGTGTGGGCGACACAGCCCCCCACATTGGGGGGTGATTACTTAGATAAATATTGTCATTCATGTAATAAGCATCCACGTGTATGTTTAAAAGTTATGTATGTGGGAGGCTTCACCCCCCCACACCCCCCCCTATCTATGTATTCTAACTCCAGGGTTGCGCTACAGTGGGGAAAGGGCATAATGCTTTGAATTTCATGTGTCGATGTTATGAGTTTCGATCAAATAATTTTTCGGTGTTTTGAGTTTTAGGTGTTTTGGTCTCTCTGAAAAGTTTGTCTATCATATGAGCTTTCGATCATATGAAGTAGACCCACAGGTGTACCTCTTACCAGGATTGTTATAGGTGACTCCATTGTAAGACATACAGGTGTACCTCTTACCAGGCTGAGCAAAAAAAGAGTGACCATTATCTGTGAGGTGCCAGGATCTAGCAGATCATACATCCACTCAAGTCCTTGCGCAACAAGTACCAGTATGACTGTGTCATAGTTCCAGCTGGTGTCAGTGACTTGAGGCTTACCTCCCTGTACTATATGAAGAGAGAGACATGATGGAGCTCTTAGATTATGTGTTCAAGGCAGGTATAAATCTAGCAATCAGCAGCATTCTGCCTTCTCCAAGGATGATGCCACAATATGAGCAAAAAATAATTAGCTTCAATAATTGGCTTAGTTTTTGCTGCCATTCAAAGGGGGTCTGGTATTTCTCAGCCTGGGAGGATTTGATGGACACATTAGCTTTGTGGTGCTGCTTCACTGGATTGGTCTGCATCTGTTCCCTCAAGGATTTTAATCACTGGCAAAGACCTTGTCAACTCCCATAGTGTCATTTTTAGGCAATGCCAACCTGATAAACCTACCAACATAATAAAAGAAGTAAAGAAAAATATGAAGGTGTTGCTGACTAATAAAAGGAGCCTAAACAAGAAACTTAGCTCCCTACAAGCCCTTCTCACTGTGGAGGACATTGACAGCTGTGTAGTGACTGAGACGTGGTTTAGAATAGCGGAGAGCACTCTGGCTGTGCATGGATATAATGCTTTCCACTTGTCTAGACCAGCCTCTGTGCAGGAGGGGAAAATGGTGGAGGTGTTTCAGTCGTCATCCCGTACCTTATATTAGTTAACTATAGAACTCCCTGTATGACACAAGAAATCCCTGTCTGCAGGAATAATACTATTTTAGGTGATCTAAATTATCTAGCTATACACTAGGAAATCTATACCACCACTAGTGCACAAACACAAAGATTCCTGGACTTTGCCAATACAAGCGCCCTGGAACAATTAGTCAGAATACAAGCACCCTGGAACAATTAGTCAGAGTGCCGACTAAGAGGAATAACATCTTGGATCTTGTCCTTACTAATATGGGAGCATCTTGCATCATTCCTTGCTACCTTTTGTCACTTGTCAGTACTGACCATAAAGCAGTCTACTCTGAAATAAAATTGAAACCAGAGATCCATTCCACCCAAGATATCTTTTAAAATGTCTTTAAGAAAAACTGCCTACCCTAAGTGATACATTGACAAGCTTCAAATCCCCACCAAACCCAATTAACTCCACTGAATACGTCGAAACATACCACATTACACCAGCATGTAAACAGCTACATAGTGACAGCTGTACCCTGTAGGAACAAGCACAGGGCACCCCCCCCCCAAGAATAAAACATGGTGGAATCAGCAAGCTTTACAATATAAGGAAAAAAATGACCAACAGTAAGAAGAGTAATTGCCAGAATGTTAAAGCCCTTGTCACTGAAATAAGCAAAGAACTCAGTAGGTTAATAAAATCAACCAAAGCCATGTCTGAGACTAAAACAACTACCCATCGTTTTTTTATCTCCCCAACACACACAAGCCAAAGACAATCACAAGGGCTTTTTAATTATGTTCATAATCTCAAATGTACAAGACAGCAATGTGCTGAGCTGATTATGAATGATGATACCTACACTGAGGCTGAAGATATAGCCTACCTACTGGCTGATAAATTTAACTCTAATTTTACTCCTCTCTCTTCCATCTGTCCTTCAAAATATACCTGAAGCTGGCTTGCCTCTAGCTATCATACAAGGTGAAGTCCTAACAGTGCTATCGAAAGCTAACAATACTGCATGAGTGAGTACTGACAATATCCGTGGATGCATCTTAAATAGTATGAAGCATGATTTAGCTACACTCCTAATAACATTCTTCAATCTCACCCTCCATACAGGTTTTGTACAAGGTGACTGGAGAACATCTACAGTCATTCTCCTGCATAAGGGAGGACCTCCCACAGACCAGGCCATTACATACCCATAAGTCTGACTAGCCTCATATGAAAAGCCATGGAAATACTTTATCATGGAACTAATCAGTTAGGACATACAGAACCTTCAAACACTGGACCTGTCTCAGTTTGGATGTGTCAAGGTCTGGTCATGCTTACTCGGTGGACCTTTTTGAAAAGATTGTCAAAGCAATAGATGAAGGCAAAATGGTACACACCTCATACCTTAACCTGGGCAAAGCTTTTGACAGAATTTCTTACTCATGCATGGTAAAAAAACTAAATAAACTGGGAAGAAACCTCTCTGTCACACAATGTATTACCAACTGGCTAACAGATAGAATGAAAGAAATCAAAATAGTGGAAATTACATCTTAATAGAAACCAGTCACCAGTGAAGTCCCCCAAGGTTGTGTGCTGCAACCTCTCCTGTTTGGCATCCACTTTTCTGAAGTAAAAGACAATACCTGAAGGCTCTGGTTGCCTATGTTTGTAGATAACTGCAATGTATGGGCAGTCATTGAATCCCCAAATGAATTAGGGAGGTCTATGCCAAGTAAACAAACAGTGCCAAAAATGCTTCATTGTATCCTTCGGGAAGTCATCTATCTGAGAGATACTACCACATTGACAATATGCCCCCAAGAGTTGACACAGTTTTTGGAATTTGGGAACTTATGCAGACAGTGACCTAACTTTTGACTAACATGTGTAAATTGTTTCAAGAAAGACCTTCTATACTGCACAGCTTATAACCAAAGGGATTGCACCTAGATCTAGGGATGTCATTGCCCCCCTTTATTCAGCACTCATTAGAATAACTGCATCTTTGGCATGTATCCATCCAGACACTGGCAACAATTGAAATGCCCACTGAGATATCTTACTAAAAGGATACAAGGCCTAATCAGCTGTCCTACATGGACTGGCTCAAAGCCATGTCACTATACTCTGTATCCTACAGACTGCTAAAAGATGACCTGTATCTGGCATACAAGGCATTATCCAACCCTGTTTTGATGGATTTACTGCACATCAGCAAATCAGATTGTATCAGAATTACCTGATAGGGATCTAAACCTTTTCTAAAACATCAACAGAATGATTTAGAGGGTTGGGTGTCTCTTGCAGAACATACCACTGCTGTAGAACAGACTCCCCATCCACATAAATGAAAACTCTTCCTTATCCACGTTCAAGTGCAACTATGGATGGGAAACAGAAAATGTACACCAGGATTACACCTGTACTACTAATAGACAGAGGCAGCTTTTAAATGCTTTATCCTATGCTTGGGTCCCCTCAGATTATGTATGATATGATCCTAGCTATTCTCATTAGAGGTACTATCTAATTATCAACCATGGACAGAGTGGTCCTAATGTGTAAGCAAATGAGATAGGTTAATTCAAGCACAAAAATAGAACAAGGCTGATCTTAAAATTGCCCACAAGGGCAAATAGCCTAGTATTTATATATGAACCTATAAAACAGATATAACATTAGCCAGGCGATAGTGTGCACTGACTTACTCAAGATGTTTTCCAGAGCAGCTAGAGTTTGTTTTTCAGTTTTTTAAAATATTTGTTGAGTCTTAGAGGAAAAGGAATGTTGTTCAACATTTTGGAGAGATCATTTGAGAAAATAATATCACCAGCCATATTATGTAATTTGATGGAGAAGAGGAGAAATTTAACCTTGGAACAAATTACTTTATTTGAGAATTATAAATTAAGCTTGCTTTAATTAAAATTTTGGCTTTTGTAAGCATGGGTATTTATCTGTCTTGTATATAATATTGTATACAAGAATAGGTAGTTCCACCCAGTTAAGGTGCCTACAGGTCAGTCCGTAATCAGTCCTGAACAGAGATTAGCACTGAATTTCACTACTTTAATCTAACAGTAATTATGCTTAGTTTATTGAGTTAATTGCAGGTTTGTGAATGTAGGAGATGCATATAAAATGGTGGGAAGTGAATAGGTTGAAGATAAGATTTTTCTACCACTGTCTGTAAGAAACAAGACACCAAGTTTTTTTTTAAACTATAGATTAAATTTGAAGATGAGATCTCCACCTATCATTGTATTACCTAGAAGTTTTGTGGGGGGGGGGGTAGTTCAAGTCTGGTGTTAGGTGGCATGATAACTAAGGGTTTTCTGTTCTCAGAATATGATTTTGGTGTGAATACCAGTAGTTTTTTTTTTTTTTTTTAAGGATTGAGAACCTGAGAATTGTTGGGCAAATTTCTGTAGAGGAGAAAGATTATTGGGTTAGCTATTGATATTTTGTAAGAGTAGATGAGCATTGGATTGTCAACACATTGAAAACATTTTTGAATATTAGGTAGATCATTTATAAATGTGTTCAGAAATAGAGGGCCTAGTATGAATTCTGTGTGCACTCTGATGGAATTACAAAGTGTATTTATTCTGCCACTTGACTGATGGTGGTGACAGGATAAATCTGACTGGAACTGGCTACATTGCCATTACTACTTTCTACAGAAAACTGTTGTGTAACTACCACTATGTCAGCAGTGGCTACTGGAGACAGCTAGGCAAATGTTAGCTAGTTTTTTTAAAGCAGTTGTCATGTCTTCTACTGATACTGATGAACCAGACAAAAGTGGACATGTTCGTCACACCAGTGTTATTGGAGAGTTGACTATACTTATCAACATGATGTCACAATCTGTGGCTATGGATAATGATAAAACAATTAACTGCAGTGAGAGAGTTTTTATCCTATGCAACCAAGAAGGAAATATCAGGCAGCATAATGAACCTGTGGGACCTTCTCAGAGTTTTTCATTGACTGGCCCACTTCATACTTTGTTGCAGGAGGTTGGTTTTGGAGAAAGAAAAATGGAAGGTCAACAAACACATGAACTGAGATTATTGGCAAAATATGCTCATACCGAGCTCAGACAGTGGTTAAATGAAAAAGTATCTTTTCAGGGTGACACTTTTTGATGATGAATTCCAATATATTACAAGCTAAACTTTTAAAATATTGTTCCTTGATGTTAGACAGTGCATTACTCAAGGAATGCATAACACAAAAACGAGTTCCATGGGACTGAGGCTGTATACATTTCCTAATAATGTTATTGTAGCGACAACACTTCGCAGTGAGTTACTGGATATTTTGACAATTGTGGCATTGAACTTATGACAACTATAGTTAGAAATAATGATAAACTTTTGGAAACATTATTAGATGAAATAAAATAGAACTGCCCAATACAAAATGATTTATTATTTGCTGATGATTAATATATAAGTAAAATTGTGTTCAGTGTTACAAAAGGTAGATAAAAAAATTATTATTTTAAGGAAAAAGATAATGGATAAATTAGATCAAGATAAAAAGGAGTATGAAGTTAGATTTAATATTAATCATCAAATAACTGACAAGAAGTCTTATAAATCTAATACAGAAATGTGC
>NC_056751.1:246992871-247022871 GCF_019279795.1 Protopterus annectens
ACTTTGTTTTAGGTGGTTTCAAGTTTGGAAAGTAGTGAAGACTGTAAGTTTGTTAAAATTTGAGTGCTGTAAAAGAGGTTGGGAGAAGGTAGGCTTGGGCTAGTGAGATCCTGGAGTTGGGTGTGAGGAACCTTTTGTTTCTATAGAGCAAACCAAGCCTTTGGTGGGTTTTCTTGATGCAGTTAAGTACATGAAGATCAAATTTTAGTTGATCATCCACTATTACCAAGCAATTTAGTGTGTGATTCCGTTATGATCATAGTGTTGTTGAGGGAAGAGATTGTTCATAGGTTCATAGATGTGTACTAGGCTAATGGCCCTGGAGCCTTTGCAAGCCTCGCCCATAGAAGTGCTTTGGCATCATGCCACCTGACGTTAGTTCCCAGTCCCTCTATCAAATATAGCCACTGGAGTGATCCCCGTGGTGAACGTTCTATTACCCATCCACTAATCAAGATTTGTCTTGAAGAGGGTCAGTGAGATGCTCTGCTTGACATGTATGGGAAGTCTATTCCAGAGCATGGGCAGTCTCTGGGTGAGGAACCTGTCCCTTCTTTTGATTGTGGTAATGAGGTTGAAGTCTCTGGAGCATGTGGTGCAGAGGGATTGGGATTTCTTTAGATGTAGCATTTCTAACAGAGCTGGGTCAGTCATGGCTTTGGAAATCAAGCAGAGAACACCACTAAGTAGGAGATATGAGACAGAGAATAGCTGGAGTCTTTTGAGTCTGTCCATGTAGGATGTATGTTTAATTCCTATTATCCTCTTCATGAGGTACTTCTGTGGCTATTACAGGTGTCTAGTGAGGCACATGCCAAATGAGGCATTATACTTGATGATTGGTCTAATGAGGGAAGAAAAGAGAGAGACGATGACCTCTTTCTTCCTGGATGCAAAACCTTTGTTAATGAGATGTACCACATAGAGGGACTTTCTGACCACAGTGGCAATGTGGTGGTCAAAGAAGAGGTTGCTTTCAACCTGCGGCCCCAGATCTCTTGTAATGCCTTCAGTGTTCAGTGGGCTCCCATTGATGTGGTAATTAGTGGGAACTGAGTTTTTACCAAAGGGGATGACGAGGCATTTTTGGGCATTAAGCTTAAGGCCATGGTTTCGACACCAGTCATTGGTCTCAGTGAGGCCTTTCTGTAGGATGTCTGCATCACTTGGGGAATTAACAATGGTTCCAAATGATAAAAAGGGTGGTGACAATAGATTAGAAGTAGAAGTGAGGGAGTTGAAATGACAAATTAGTTTGAATGCCACTGTTTTGCCAGGGCTTAATGAGAGTATTACACTATTACCCATTTTAAAACAGAGAGCAAGTCAGGTTTGAATGTTCAGATATGTATTCAAGAAAATGGCTAGCAACACATTTTAAGCTTTTATTTGTTCTAAAATACTGAAAAACATTTTTAACATCTAAGTTTCTCTGCAGAAGTCATCAAAATATAGAGAAACTAGGTTAGAATATTTTATTCTATTTTTTGTCAGGTTAATGTTTTTATGGCTGTACATAAACATACTTTTGTTATGAATTTAAAGATCTCCACTGTAGCTTTAATAAGTATAAAGTTCTTGAAATGTAACCAATTACATTAGGTATGCTGATTGGTTCATTACATTAGTGGAAGGTATTTAAATGAAGATTTGTGTTTAATTCAAACAACTCTGAAGAAGCCTACAAATATGTAATGGCAAAACCGCTTAGTTGTTTGGACTTTATTTTATTCCATTAAACTGTGACTAGCTTGTATGTGCTTGTGACCATTTTTTTATTTTTTTATTTCTATACATTTTAGGTGAATGCTTATGTTGGGCACTAGTAGAGGTTGACATTGTTAAGTGAATATCCTCAGAAAATGGCAGAACCTTCATGACAATATAAAGGTAGCCAGTGAACCATGCCTACAGCATGATTTCTGCACTCCAATTATTGTAGCTTGTCACTGCTCAGAAGCAGGATGTATATACTCACATCTCTTACATCAGTCCATGAATCTGAGGTATTAAATATGTGCTTAAGCATCTAGCTGCAGTACTTAACTCACATGCACAATGGAGAAATAAAGCAAGTCATAGTTATTCATTGCACTTGTTCTCATTTGCCCTCATTATACACAGTATTGTATAAACTTATGGCTATGGAAATGCAACATCATTTTATTTATTTATTACTTTTTTTTATTTATTACATTTGTTTACCAGAAAAGTCCGGCTAGGCATAGGTGCCCTTTTTCATTGGTGGTCTGGGGAGAAAAGGACCAAGGTATCATATTTTTTGCAATTGAATGTGAAGCTATGGGCATCAATGTGTGGAGATAGAGCACCTTGTCAAACTTTATACACCTCTGAGGAAGTAATAGTAATCTGCACTGATAAGGTATTATGTACTTATCTTACTGTGTAACAATGAGTGCCTTTGCACAGGAATGCAGTTTATCAAAAGGCAGCAAAATGTGTAGTATGTACAAGCATGTCTTTTCTGTATATAAAGTGCCATACCTCTCAACCTGGAAACATCAAAAATCTGGACAAGGCCCATGAAAAATAGGTACAAATCAGTACGCTGATTAACATCTAATTTGCATACAAAATTACATAACCCCACCCACTCCAATGGAATTGTGGGATACCAACTTTAAAATGTAAACTGAAGAACAGACAACCAAAATATGGCACCAGAGTCCACCTGCAGCCATTCCAATGTCCCACTACCTGGTTGTTTCGCCCCATTTACCATAAACACTAATGTATGCATACTGCTTTGCTTCTACAATGATTATTTGGATTTTATTTTTACATTTTACAGCACAACAATGCAGAAACACTAACAGACATCATCTGGTAAACAAAGCAATACTGTCTCACAATGAAAATAGGCTTGACATTAAAACTTCTCTGCCCTTGAAACTCACATTCATTGAAACAGCATTGAAACCAACACCACATCCAAAGAAAATGCATCTGGCCAGTGGTGGATAAAGATTACCTTTGGGCTGTTTTCAAATAATTGACCCCTTGCACACAAAACAAGAAACATACAAGCCTTCTGGTAGGAGCTGCAGAAGAGGTTTCTGCCTTTACTTGACTTAATGGGGGGGGGGGGTGGAGGGGTGGAGGAAAATAATTCATTAGTTCCTAAATCCAAAAATGGAGGAAGCATCTAACTTTAGAAATATTGTACTTCAAATTTGAGATGATTAGCAAAGAAGTCTATTCCTTGGTGTGACTCAGAGAAATAATCCATTGAAAAATGCTGTTTAGTGGTCATTCATGCATTAGGTATGTATGTTTAGGAAACTCACCAGGAAATACTTATGTCCTGATAGATAAACTTAACACTACAAAAAATGTTATACTGAATTGATTAATCACTGCAAGGTCAACATTTAAAAAAAAAAAACTTTACCGATCAGTGTTAAAAAGAAACATATGTAAAATCTTCCGAAAACAAATATCAATAACATTCTCTTACTATTCCTATTACCATAGTCAATAAAAAAATCACATTTCATCTTCATAACACAATGTTCTTAATTTGGTGCTAATGTAAAACAGAGCATTATGTTCTAGTAGTTTTTCTTTATCAGAGCATTTCCCATAAACTAAGTTCATATGTTTATCTTGCTTATATCAAGTACCTCATCTACCAATGACAGTAGGAGTAAATGGAAGCATCTTATCAAAGACAGTAAAATTAAGACATCATCTTCTAACCTCTAACCTTCATCCCCATTCATCCCATACTGCCCATAAGCATGTTACATACACTCGGCTCATTTCCTAAACTGATACATTGTTACTATTCTCTTTCCAGCAACCTTCTCATTCTGTGATGTTCACCTTTAATAGATGATTCCATTCAACTTCCTCTAGACCCTATATCAGTGTACAACCCTCATGGCTGACACATTCTCTTTAAAAATACATCGCTGCAAATCTATTCTCATCTTTCCCATCACTGCCAGTCTTTAGGTTTATATTACATTTCCAAAGATTATTTAAATCATCTGCTTCCCAGAAATGTGCTCCGTGTATGTGATGGCCTTTTTAATCATAAGACATTGTTTTCCTTAAGTGAGAACATCGAGTGCAGCTCTTGCATGCTACCAATGAGCCATATATCTGTTATTCGTACAATATTGTGAAATATTACATTTGCCTCACTATCCTGCCCTTGCTATCATCAGCCATTTCATCTAGTCTGCTCATTAGAAACTCAACAAGCCATGTTTGCAACAAAGATTTGAAAAGACCATTACCATACAGTGCGACTCAGTTTCTATTTTATTTTTCCATTCTCAGCTTGACATTTATAGCAATTAATACAACTCAGTTTCACATATTCACTTTACTAGTTCTCATTTAGTTTTCCTTCCACATCATCAACCAACCAATTCACTCTCTATTCCCTTACCAAGGCCACAGAATGCTACGTATTTACAATTTTACATAACCTTCTTGGGAATTATCAGTCACCCATCCAAAAAGTGCATTAAGTTATATCCAGTTAATGCTGTTTTATCTTGTTCTTCTACTTAGCAACATTAACCACATACAATACATACATTTCATATGCATAGTTTAATCCTTAATATTGACAGAGTCTAACTTCCTCTATTGAAAATCTTTACTTTATATCTTCCATAAATACATGACTAACACAGGTTTATATATGAAACTATGGCTTCCTAGTCAAGCTGCAATGAAATGCTATGTTCACTAAGTCACTCCAAGACCAGACTCCGGAGAACCCCGAAAATGGGTAGGATTATCCACGTCCAAATTAAACCCGTCCGAAAATGGAACTACCAGTACCAGGGCCATAGACACAAATGATTTCCATGACAGAACCAGAGTCCGGTGGGCAGTTTTTTGGCTACAGCAGGTGATTCTAGCCATGACTCAAACTGTTTTATAGATCCAGTGGACAGAAAAAGAAAAATACAGCTTTCAGATATTGAAATTACAATAAACACACACAATGAAAGCTTTCTGCTTTTGGAAACAACTTGTATTTGTTCCCTTTCTAAACAAGAACTGCTCCGCGCCTTCTCTCCAATAATGCAGCCCACTTTAGGTTCCTCTGTGCTTAAAATGTTAAGATCTGACTCAGAGAAGTGAACTCATGATGGGAGGGGTTTGTTGGCTGTAATTCACAAAACTTGGAGCAAGTAAGAGAAAGAGTCGTCCCCTTACTCCAATTTGTGCTAATAAACTGGGCAGTTTGGGGGTGGGAGCAGTACTAAGAAACAATTATTTCATTTTAAAGCCGCACTGTACATGAAAAGTACAATCCTTGCTGGATGAGGCATAAAAACACCCCCTAGTTTTTCCTCTATTACTGCCTGAGTAAAGCAAATTAGTTACACGACACCTAAAATGTTAATAAGACTACAGCAAATGTGTTTTTGCAAAGGCCCTCCCCTCTTGCCCTTAAAGCACATTTTCCTCATTTGGTTTCTTAGGTAGGGGCTGGAATTAAGTTGATTTCTTACGTTTGGATCACTGGGTGGCCCTACTACTATGGTCCAGCCTGGTTTCCTATGCAACCCGAGGAATTAAAAGTCCTGGTACAGCAAACCTCAACATTCCATCAGTTTCAGAGATAATGTATGGTGAAGTGTAGTCAGATGGATTGTGTGCAAGAACTTCACTCAGAATGAAACATATTCAGCAGTTGTAATAAAGGGCGCACACACACACACACACACACACACACACACACACACACACACACACACACACACACACACACACCTTTCCTTACTTGAGTCTTGTTTTCCCTGAAACAAGTAGCTCCTCTTCCTCTGTCATTCCAGCTTTGCCATTATACCTGCTCGCAAGTTCCTCTGCCGTTCCAGATTTGCAATTCTGCCATTATCACACGCAAACAAGTTCCTCTCCTCTGCTGTAAACAAGTGCTGCTGTTTCCCCATTCCCACCCGCTTGCAATTCAATTTCGGCCAGCCGGAAATGATGACGTGAGCTCCTTAAGCTTAATTCTGACTGTCTGGTAGCCTGACAGAGCAGACGTCATCATGCACGTGATGACATCAGCTCCAACAGCGCAAAAATTAAATAAAGCAAAAAAATCAGAAATGAAGGGGTGCCACTCGGAAATCGTGGCACCCCTTCATTTGGACCTCAAAACTCTGTAAAAACTGAGTGATTCGGTACGGTTGGGAGGTATGCACAGGGGCATTCTACTCGATGATATGTCTGATGAATGATGAATACAGTGGAACAATTACTTCCTTGGACCTAGATGCCATACCTTTGTTCATAAATTGCAAAGCACAAAATTATTTCCTCACTACTGTAGGCACATAATGGTCAAAGGCTAGATTGTTTTCTATGCGCGTCCCCAAGTCCTTGATTATTGGGTCATTTCTTGAGGGTGTATTGTCAATATGATTGTTACCAGGGGTGGATGACTTCCAAAATGATACTATTATACATTTCTTGGCATTTAGTTTTAGTCAATGGCTCTGACACAAGTTTTCTGTGTCAGCCCTTCCTGGAGAACATTTGTGCTGGTTGGGTTTTCAATAACTCTTCCTAATTTGCAAGTATCTGCAAATTTAGTCATCCACAGGTCCTTGACAAAAAGGAGAGGGCCCAGAACTGATCCCTGAGGGACTCCACTTATGAATGGCCTATTTGTAGAGGTGGATTCCCCAATTCTTATTTCCTGGAGTCCTGTCTATGAGCCAGATGGCTATCCACTAGTTGACATAAGGGTTTATACATAACCTCTTGAGTTTGTCAACAATGCCTGACTGATGTATTATGTCATATGCCTTGACCAGGTCAAGGTAGGCAGCATAAACCATTTTGCCCTCATCCATTGTTTTGGTGATGATCTCAAAGAAGTCCACCAGGTTGATTAGCATAACCTTCCCTTGACAAAACCAAATTGGGTTGGGTCCAATTGAAAACTACAATCACCCAATGGACCAATGAACTCACCATCTAAATTTCTTGTTGTAATATTGTCCGTTATAGGAGCCCTGTTTAAAATTTGTTCTGTCCCCTCTATTTGACTCCTCGTGATGAAACCCAAAGTTTCTTGTTGGTTTCTGTCCTGTTTAAGATTTTGTCTGACGGCGGTTAGTATCCCAAGCATTTTGAATGTGAAAGGGACATTGTGCTGCAATAAATGCAGTATTTGTACCAATGTGGTTAAAACTTTTGATAACATCAATGGTATTAAACTTGAGCCTAAGGATGTTTTTACATGTAGAAGTAAAGTAGTAATTTATGCATTAAAATGTCCATGTGAATTGTTTTATATAGGGGAAACTAAGAGGGAGTTTCGCATTAGATTCACAGAACACATTAGGGACATTAGAAACAAAAAAGAAGATAAAATAATAGCTGCACATTTTCAAATGTTTCATGGAAGTGACGTAACAAATTTAAAAGGAACAATTTTAGAAACTGTTAAGTGGTTTTATGATGATGAAAATATACTGAAGCATAAGTTATGTTATAAAGAAAGCATCTATATTTTAAAGTATAAAACACTTGTGCGAAATGGACTCAATAATGATTTAAATTGGAAATGTTTGCTTTAAATGCAGATGATTTTTTAATTAGTGTTTAATTGATTGTAAATTGAAGGTTTTATATAAATGTTTGAGAATGTTTGATATTATTTGTTACTCCTGGAAGGTGGTTACACCGAAGCGCTAGAGTGGAAATAAAAGTTTTGTACATGCCTCTTTGTTTGGTCCATTGGGTGATTGTCATTTTCAATTGTGGTGGAGAAGAAGTAGTAGTCATATATATTGGGTTGGATCCAATGTCTGAAGTTTTACTATGTCATTAATGATCATTTCCATGATAATTCTTTCCATGGCTTTGCATATGAAACTAGTGAGACTTAAGGATCTGTAGTTTCAAGGGTCTGCAGATGCTTCACCTTTGTGCAGAGGGATGGCTGTTGCTGTTCTCCATTCATGAGGCACGGAGCTTGTTTGTAGGATACAGTTAAATAGCAGTTCCAGAGGGCCTAAAAGGTCATGTCTCATGCTATTTAAAAGGCATCCTGGGATATTGTCTGGGACCACTGATGCAGTATTCTTGGCCTTTGAGAGAGAGAGCATTGAGGACCTATTCTGTAGTGATAGTTGGGGGAAATTATATTTGATGGTATCTCCTGAGAGGAGGTTGAGGAGGAGAGATGGGCAAAGTTAGAGTTTAATTTGTTGGGCTGTAGGTTTGCTCTATCTTCTGGCTCAGTATAGGTGGTTCCATTAACAACAAGCTTTGCACACAATTATGTATTGCCTTTGAGGTTGTGGACATAGCTAAAGAATGCCTTGTAGTTGTCCTTGGCCTTGGAGGCCAAATCTACCTTAAATCCAGTATTGGTAGATTTTTGTTTTTGTCCTCTGATTTGTTTGGTTAGTTTGATGAGAGTGCTTTTGTCCTGCTGAGCACTACACCTCCTAATTTTTGCCATGATTTTTTTTCTTCTGTTATACAGCCTACTGATGTTGTGATTCCACCAGGGCAGTTTGTTTTTTGAGATAGTTGTGTACTTCTTCCTGATGGGTACAGCAGCTTCTATGCAGCTATTCACATGGTCATATAGGGTTTCTGTGAACAGCATATGCAACAGTGTTCTCAGGGTTTGGGAGGTTTAAAATTTTGATAGGTTATCACTTAATAGTAGGAAGTTAGCCATAGACTTGTTTCTAAACATTCCAGGTTTAGCTGGAGTTTCAGGTTTTATTTTTTAGGTCATAGACCATTTTGAAGTCTGACACTTCCAGATAAGACATTACACTAGGGGGTTTGCAACACTTTCCCATATCAGTGAGGACCAGATCCAGTATGTTTGCGCCCCTTGTCAGTGTATTGATACTCTGGTCCAGGGAGTTTGTGTTTACAAAATCCAGGAATCTCTATGCCTGCATGGTTGGTGTCATATAGGATTCCCAGTTAATAGAGGGGTAATTAAAGTCACCCATGGATATTGGGTTGGATGATGAGCGTTTTCATTAAGTTTAAATACATGCAATGGGTTTCCTGGGTCATAGAGGGGGACCTATACCTTGCAAGGAAGTGGTATGGGATTTTGCCTATGGCGATTTGAACATAGAGAAGCTCAAGTGCATTGTCCTGCTTGACCAGCCTTGAGGTTATTTATTTTTGATCTACATCCAAACACCTCCACCTTTAGTCCATGTCTGTGTAGTAGCTGGTCTAATGATGTGAAAGGCAGACAGTCTGACTCACAAGAGACACAGCTGTGGTTTCCTTCTTAGTTTAAATATACAATTAAATACAGAATATGAATAAAATACATTGTAAATAAAATGCATCACAATATAAAAAATAGAAGACGAAGCAATACAAAACACAAGAAAGCAAAAATAAACTAACCTTTCCTCAAACATTCTGTGTTAGTCTGAGTGATGTTTCCTAGTAAATCTTTGAAATGTTTTATTTTACCCCTTAAATAGAAGGTTTAGTTTCTTGCTGCACCCTCAATTTGCAGGTAATTAACCTTAATTGACCTGTTCTAATTTCTGCGTGACTCACAAGAGACACAGCCGTGGTCTCTTTCCTAGTTTAAATATGCAATTAACTGATTAACACCTATGTGTTTTGAAATGTCACACCTCTAGCAGCCTACACACATTTTACATTTCAGAGAATTTCCTGAAAAATCAAATAAAAAAAAATAGAATGAACAAATGTAAATATTTTATGAACAATAAATACCACTAAAACTATACAAATAACAATGTCATCAATAAGAAGTATTTTATACAGTGAGAATAGTCAGTTCACTCACAGTCTTTCCATAAATACTATAATAAATTACAAAATAATCAAGCCCTGAATTGTTTTTTGCTAAACTTTCACAAATTGTCATATCTTGAAAACTGTACAATCTGAACCTATATTGTTAGAACATCGTTGTTGACCAGTTATAAGCATTCACGAGACAAGACATTCAGCCAACAGTGTAAGTCTATTGAGATATTTACAGAAATATGAAAACATATGCTTAATTGCATAATTAGCAATATAAATAACACTGAATATTTCTCAAGATAAGCACCTTACAATGCAAACATCAAAGACAGTTTTTTCTTCAACATCTAAGGTTTCATCTGATGATATGCAAAAGTCTGTAAGTTACTTGCTTTTTGAAGTAAGTGTGGAAATATTGTTTATTTTCATAATTACTAACAAACAACTAGCATTATCTCAGGTATAGTGTGATAAAAATGGACATTAGCAATTAGTTTTCCTGTACCCCACCATGGCATATGACACCATACTCCTCAATGACATGTAGGGCTCTCAATTATGAAAGCATTAACATAACTATGAAAATATGAATAATAAGTGAAACACAATGAATAATTTCTCTATAGCAGGACATTCTAAATTAACAGTATTGGCATCATTTTGTTAATAACTCCTTGCATTTTCTAATAGTGCTTATTATTAAATGGCAAGTTACTTAATTAAAGAAGTCAAGCCCAAAAAAGGTCCATATACCATAAGAAGCTATGGGTTTCAACTGGAAGAATACAAAGAAGGTGCTATAGGCTTGAATGAGCAGAATACAAGAAAAGCACAGTATAACAAAAATGCAATACAATATATGCAAAATATAAGAAAGCAAAACAAACTAACATTTCCCTCGCGGCAATAGATGGCAGAATCTGAGTGAGCTTTTCCAGTAAAGCCTGTATGTATAGTTACAGAGACAACATTTTCTGGCTTTAGCACCTTTCATGTCTTCAAACTTACAGGGAACTGGGGGGGGGGGGGCATATCGATAGCAGTGATAAAATTGACTCATGTCTGATTCTGCAAAACCCAGAATTTGAACCTTACATGCCTACATTACCCTAAGTAAGATTAATTACCATTTTATAGTTAGTTGTGGAACAAATGCTATGACCCCTTCTGACCAAAATAGCTATATGAATGCCTTGGCCACAATCTCCTTTAATCCCAGCTTATTTATGGGGAGAGGCTGGAGAGCAATCCCTCAGTAAACTCATTAAAGTACGCTACCAGTAGTCTGTATCCCTAGTGCTTCCCTCACGTTATGAATTATATTCACTTTGTACAAAGTGTTAACCATCCTACTAGGTGCTCAAATACCATTAATATTGTTTTCACAAATATGGTCTGTTCTTACAGACCTTCATGTATACCATCTTCCACTGATTAATCAAATTGTGAATCAGTGACCATTTTCTTTTATCCTTCTGGTATTCCTCTGAAAATAATTTTGTGCTTAAGGATATCCCAAAAGCAATCAGTCTTCAATAACTTGATGACCTAAATAAACTCTGCTGTAAACCTCCTCCAGTCAACACTATAATTATGCCCACTGCACACATGCTCTTACTTAAATAGCTGCATTGATAAAACAATCTCTGTTTCTATTAAAAATAGTGAGAAATTTAAAAACAAACCCACATGGTGGAATACCCATACACAGTGCTGCATTATAAAAGGGGTGAATTGGATGCTTGCCAGAGGCCCACAACTCAAGGGTGGGGGTAGGGGTGGAGGGTGGTTAGCAATGGCTAGCTACAAAAATTATTTAATTTTATAAAGTTTTGTTATTTTCAGCAATAATTATTTTAGTTAGCTTATGTGGTGGGCATAACAAGTGATTGCAAAGTAGTGTTTTAGTTATTTTAAAAAAGTGATAAATGACAGAACCCAGCTTGAGTATTCACTCTTATATACTCATGGTGCTTGTCATGCATACATGCACAACCCTGGACCAATCTTCATCTTGTAGTATGAAGTTAGTATGTTAGCTAGAGTGTAGGTGTGGGGCTGGTTGCATAAGTATAAAAACAAGAAAAGTGCTAAAGAAATATCCTTATATACTCAGTGTGCCTGCCATTTATACATGTGCAACCCTGCACCAATCTTCAGTTTTAGTATGAAGTAAGTATGTCAGATAGAGTGTGGGTATGGGGCTGCTTGTGTAAGTATGAAGGCAGGAAAGGTGGTAAAGAAATGTATCTTTACTTCAAAGCATAAGTAAATAATTGCAGCAACCCTGTCTAAAGCATCATGTTCATTGCCTTACTGTGACTCATTGGAAAGTGGTAGGGTTATTTGTGATTATGGACTGCCAGTTTAGAAGACAACAACAGCTCATTATAGTAGTATTAACTTGAGGTAAGTAAGTTTTTTTTAATTATGCTAGCAGACAAACAGATAAAAGGGGTCTGTCTGTATTATGGGTGAAAGCAACTTGCCCTTTTCACTTAGTGTAGTATTAAGGGTTAGTGTGCATGTTTGTGAAAAAACTCAAATATTTATTCTCTGATTACTGTTTATGTGAAACAAAGCTGAAACTGACCCTGATTTTACAGAATGTTGTTGACAATTTTGCCTAATATTCTTCAACTGTACGTCATAAAATCTATGGCTTTCTAACAGATCACTGAGCATTGTAGTCATTAGATGGGAGGGGAACTGAATGTGAATGAAGGTAACTTGTCATCTTGTTTGCTTACATTATATATTTATATGAAGTTAAAATATTTATTCTCTACCTTGCTACTGTTTTGTGAGGCAAGGTTGAAAGTGTCCCTGAGTTCATAAAACATCTCTGACTTTGACTTAAATTTTTGGACTGTGTTAATTAAATTTATGTTTTTTGACAAATCATTGAATATTGCAATTACTAAATGGGGAGGAATGGATGATAGCAACTTATAGGTTCATAGGTAGGTACTAGGCTATTGGCCCAATGGTCTACGTAAGCCTAGCCAGCAAGGTTCCATTGCTTACGCCATCCAAGAAAGTTATTTTCCTGTGCCACTGTCCAGCAGAGACACAGAGGTGATCCCCGGGGTGTATTTCCTATTTTCCATCCACTCATCAAGATTTTTCTTGAAGAGTGCTAATGAAGAACTTTGCTTGACATAGATGGGTAGCTTGTTCCAGAGTATAGGCAGTCTCTGGGACAGGAATCTATCCCTCCAATGTGTCCTGTTTATTGTGGTGACAAGGTTTAGGTCCCTAGAGCATGTAGCTCAGAGGGATTGGGATTTCTTTAGGTGTAGCATGTTCAATAGCTCTGGGTTTGACATAGCTTTATATGTTATGAGGTTGAGGTTTCTGGACCGTATAGTGCGGAGGGATTGGGATTTCTTTAGATGTAGCATTTCTAACAGAGCTGCGTCAGACATGGCTTTGTAAGTCAAGCAGAGATCGCCTCTAAGTAGGTGATATGAGACAGAGAACAGCTGGAGTTTTTTGAGTCTGTCCATATAGGACAAATGTTTAAGGCCTAGGATCCTCTTTGTGACATACTTTTGTGGCCTCTCCAGTTGTTGCACATGTTTAGTGAGGTACATGCCAAATGGGGTATTGTACTTAATGATTGGCCTAATGAGGAAAAAATAGAGGAAGACAATGACCGCTTTCTTCCTGGATGCAAAACCCTTAGTAATGAGATGTGCCACATAGGCGGACTTTCTGACCACAGTGGCAATGTGGTAGTCAAAAGAGAGGTTGTTGTCAACCTGCGTTCCTAGATCTCTTACAACACCTTCTGCGTTCAGTGGACTACCACCGATGTGGTAATTTATGGGAACCCAGTTTTTCCCTATGAAATAAGTGGGAGTATTAACTCTTTGTGTTTTATTTTTGTAGCTCATGGTTAAAACTGTTCCTGGTTATATTAATTCTTTGTGTACTGTTTGAAACCAAGCAAAAACTGGTGCTGAAATTACAGTGTTCCTGACTTTTCATCATATTTTGGTCTGATCTGCTCTTCATAAAATGGGTGGTTTACTTGCAAATCATCAAGGAGAAATATGAAAGGCAAACTTCATATCCTTCAAAAATTGCGTGCCATACCTGGATCTGTGGCATGGAGAGATGGACCCCATATTAAGAACCAGATGACCTGAGATCAAGTAACAGCTCAGGTGCTGGAGCAGCTGTGGAGGGAGGTTTGGGAAAGAGGAGGTTTGATGGCTTGCCATTTCTAGAAGGGAGTAGTTTTTGTCCCTGTGAAACAGATATTTCTAGATACGGGTATGTGCCATGATCATGGAACAGATTGCTAGTAGAACTGCAACATTTGGGTTGGAGCTAGCTAATGTTATGTGTGGTATGCTTGTGATGTCCAATTAAAAACATCTTCCCTGGACTCAAGGGGCAATCTATAAGACTGCTGATAACTGCTCTGCTCCACTTGCTATTCCTCTACCAAACCTGCTATTGATACAGTTTCTGTCTTGGAGAATAGAATCAGTGACACTTAAATATAAATGGTGCAACTAAATAACTGATGGCTATGTAATTCTAGCAACTTTCTAAATATATAAGAACAGTATTTGGAATCTGTCCCTGATTTTGAGCCTTTGCCCCTTATTTTTTGGCTTTATCAATGATTCTTGTATTAAAAGTTGAGAGGTATTATTTTTTTCAAAGTCAATTAAGGAGTACACAACAAAATTACTATTACGGCTGGGTGAAATGTGAAGCTGTTTGTGAATGAAAGTAGCCTAACCCTTTTATTTTTTGTTCAGTTTAAATAGTCTGCCTTTGCAAGACTGCAGCTCATTTTTGTGAAATAAGTTGGAATACTTGGCCTACTATCTGTTTATGTGAAATAAGTCTGAAATACATTATTGTCTCCAAAATTAATATTACTTTTCTGATAATCAGGAAATCTGAAGAAACACAGTCAACAATTCAGCTTTGATTGCTGGGTGTGGGGGCTGTTTGTGGATGAGAATATTTGACCCTAATGTCATGATCATTTTAAACAGTTATTAGTCTGCCTTTGCTGGACTAGTGTTTATTTGTGTAAGGCATGCATTTTCTTTTATCACAATTGGACATTTGAGGTAAACAATGTCAGGTGGCTGTAATTGTTGGGTGTAGACAATAGCAGATTACAATGACAGCAATTCAAACCATCTTAAATTGGGAAGGTGAATCCACAAGAATATGGGCCTTTATTTGTGATCTCCCTCCCAAAAAGTGTGTGGGGGGTATGGGTCCATGGTTTGAAAACTGACTATGGCATCATCCACCTTTGCCGATAAACAAACTATATAAGAAGAGACAGAAATGACTTAACGCTTATAAGGGGCCCCACTCTCCACACCTAACAGCACACTTACCAGCAAAGATCATAAGAGTATCATTAGGAAGCTTAAAATATAAACTTAAAATACCCTCAGAAACCAAAAATGACTACATTTTTTATATATGTCAAAAACCTAATATCCAGTGCTTGGGTATGTTTGAAGTTAGTCCACAATTCATACCGCCACTTCTGGACAAAAGGAAATAGCTAATAACCTAGATGACAAATTTAATGCAACTTTTACTCCACCCAAAGTTATAATAATTCCACAGACTTCAAACTCCCAACAACCCTTCTCTAAATACCATGAGACAAGTTCCCTCGGCCCTCTCAAAAGCTAAGTAATCTTTACCCATGGCCAGGATGAAGCAACAATGTCTGATTATCTGTACCAGTTATGACTTATCAAACTCCTTTGTTTTATATAAGCCTCTTCTCTGATAAAAACACCCAGTGTAATGCCTTTATACAAGAGTGGCCCAAACATAGACTCTAGTAACTACAGATGCATTAGAGTTACCTACTATGTAAAGCTATGGAATGTATTATCTTAGACCCTATCTGGGGTTGGGAGGGTGGCCTAATGGTTAAGGTGTTGCCTTACAAACACAAGGTGCAGGGTTTGAGTCTCACAAGGGATAATTGGCTAGGCTTAAAATGACTCATAAGGGCAGTTAGTCTAGTACTAATCAATGAACCAATGAACCTCATTAATCTGGATAGTGAAAATCTCTTAACTCTTGTTATTCTTCACTTCAGCTTTATCATAGGAGGATCCTGCCACCTTAGCCTCACTAATTTCTATGAAAAAGTCTCCATATCAGTGGATGATGTTTATTTAGTACATAGAGTATACCTAGACCTTGCGAAGCCTTTGTAACTATTCCCAGTGTAGACATGTGCCACTTTAAGTAGTAAAATAGTTGAGAGGTTTATCATGGATGTCCTTTCCTATTTGGCATTTACTTCTCAGACATCCAGTCCAACACTCCTTGCCTTAGGTTCGCAGATAACTGTAAATTGGAAGTTGTTGTTTTTTTCACCATTTAATCACAAGGTTCTTAAACATACGTTAGACTGTGTTAACAATTGGTATAAGGACAATGGTCTCAAATTAAATTTGAAAAAAAAAATAGCGTAGCTCATTTTGTTAAACAGAATATTTCCACATGATACTATATGAGTGACACATCTTTTAAGTCAGAAACTGTCACAAGGCATCTAGGCAGTCTTCCAAACGTATCGCGTCTGGATCCAAAAATGTTTTAATTCTCCTTAACCTACATCTTATCACACAAATTATTTAATATACCATAGCTTTTAGAATGTATTTGTCAAAACATATCACTCAACTTGAGAGACCTCCAAGGTTCCCAACTTCAGTGATCATAAGCCTCAAGAGTCCCTGTTACCCATATAGACTGGCAGCCTTTTCTATCTGCTCGGCCTCTTATATAGACTTCTGTAGTGACCTGTGCCTGGCCTTTCATCTATGAAAGACCTGATCCTTCTTGACCTTCCATTCTTTTGAAGAACAAATGGTTCCAAAAATATCCAGTGAAAAGACCTAACCCTTCATCAACACATAAATAAGACATGTTAGTGTGATATATTCCTATCCCAACAGATACCCCACCACTGGAACAAACTTACACTGTGTGTGTAGCAGAGTAGCATTTTGCCTCCTTCCATGTAAACTTATATAAATTAATGGGCAACTTCAGACTCTCCCCTGGTCTGTCTTGTGTTGCCCAGCTTTGATGCCTAAAGCTACTTCTGAATATTATTTTATTGGTTAGGCTTGTAAAGGTCAGTAGACTAAATACTTGCCTATGAGCTGTACCATTAAAGTCCACTAGCTGATAAATGCAGCAGAATTTTAATAAAAGTAATAGTACCTCCATATAAACAGATAAATCAGTGTAACACATTACATTTCAGTTTACTAAAATAGAATATTATTTTTATTGCTTGCAGTGGATCTATTATAACCCATCTACTGACACAAAAAAGTCATGTTTTCCTGCTTTCCAGGTATTTGCTGTCACATGGCTATGCCTGCATTGAAAGAGCACATAATACCTTTTATGAATTCTAGATAATTTCATAAGAAGCATTTCAGGGGCACTGGCATTATATAACCTTATTAGTTTTTGTTATAGTATGTGGCTGTTTGTATTTCTGTGCTAGGAGTCTGTTTCTGCAGTGCCTGGGTTTTTAAATATTGTAAACAACTTTGATCTGCTTGGATAATATTTGTGTTTACCAAGGACCTTGAAGCATAAATGCTGGCTTTACACTGTTTCATAATCATTAGTCAAAGGAGTTGTCACTGTGCATCAGGTCTTCATTCAGAGATAAACATTTTGTTGTTTAAGGGTTACAATTATGGAAATGCAAGTTTTTAATCTAGTCTTTCTGTTACCTGTCTGATCACTACTGGACACTGTTGCCAATAACATATTTTTGAAATTGTCAAGAAAGAAACAGGGATTTGGAATGCTCAACAGTTGCAATGTTATGGGCAGAATAAATTAAGCACATTGTATTTGTTTTACTCATTTAATGACAGGGAAATGTATATCATGTCCGGATGATATTATATGCATGGATTGTAGTATGATTATGTGTACCATCTTTCTCAGGTGCTCAAGGTGGAACATTTCATACTGAAATATGTCACTTTTTGTAGAGCACATCAGCACTCAACTAAACCAAAATAGGTATAGTCGCTTCATTACCAAAACAAACTCCCTTTTTTAAGCACATAAGTTGTTTCTAATGTTTTATGTCATATTAAGGAGTGTCAAATATTGTGTCATAGTTTTCCATAATATTTGGAGAAATGTTATAACACTTTTTTCATCTAAAATAGCAAGGCATTCCTTATTTTTACCCCAACCCTGTCAGGATTAAGAGTGTCTGGCAGAAAAGGGACCCATTGCAACTCAGAATATGACACAGAACTAGAAAAAATAGTTGTTAGCCTTTGTAGTAACAAGGCTAGAAATTGGACTTTAAATATTCAGCTGAAACAAATGCAGTATAAATTACGTGGAAATAGGACTTCTGGAGGCAGATGAAATACTGCAATAAAACAAAGTAAAATAATAAGCTATTAAAACTCATGTCACTATGTCTGAATTCTCAGAGCATTTTGTTCTGATTTAACATGTGGCGTGTTCCCTGCATTGGGATTTGCATCACTTGTAGTTAAGTGGCAAGGTTCATTGTAGTGTGTACTAGAATTTGATCGCACTGTGCAGAAATGCTTGAGTTCTCATGTTTGATTATGTGCCTTGATTTAGGAAATTGCATTGACTGTCAGGTGTCTACAATCTGCTACTTAAACCATGATACTCTAGTTTATTCTAATGCTAATCTGTATGTGTTACTGATTAAAGAATAATGTATTTTATAACAGACCTTCTCCTACTGTCCAGTAATCATTTTGATCTGTGCAATCTGCTAAAATTATTATAGCCTTGTTATAGATAGGCATTTACAGCTGAGTCACGTGAGATATTTTTGTTCCTTTTTTCATTTTCACTCAGCATGTGTTCTAGCATTTAATCATGTTCTAAAAAATAATCTGCACTGCACTATATTCAAAAGATAGCAGTGTAATGATCCTTGTATTTTTTTTCTTTGCACATTTTCTGTCAAAACTTTTGTCAGTAATTGCTCTGCAGCTTTTTGTTACATTATGACATTAGAAGGTGAGATGAAATTTAAGTTTACACATGTGAGCCAATAACGTATTCATCAGTTTGCTGTAGTTCATAGGTGATTTACACATACTGAATGCAAAGCAAAATAGTTTCCTTGGTAGAGTTGTTTTGAGTTGTTTGAAATGTAAATACATTGTGCTTACCAATGCAGCTATAGCTATTATACAAGATATTAATCTCTGACATTGAATCTGAAAATTTTTTGGGGTTAGGGGTGGTATTTGTAAATCCAGCAAGATTACCGTCTGTATTATTTTCAGTGCAAGTGTCAGCTCATTTAGCCTTTCTGCCATTTCCCATGTAACGCTGAATTTAAGCACATAACCCAAGAAATGCCACCATTCAATAATCTGCATGATAAAAAGTCTACACAATTTACTTAAATTGTTCTGTTTGTTTTAAATATGAAATTGTGATGAGAAATATCCATAGATCTTGTGCAGTAAATACATTTTAAACAGCTAAGAACAAATACCCAGTAACTTCTATTTAGGACAAGAAAAATCTATATCACCTAAACATTTTTTTTTACTGTGAAAACAAAATCCCAGGTTTTATACCCCAGTGTTTAAAGAAATTTGTGATAAAATACTTGAATTTGTACATGCATTTGCAGCTGTTTGGTAAACTTTTCCCAGAATGACCAAGTTCAGAAATCCACTCAGCGTCAGTGCATAAGGTTGTTGTCTTGTGGTATTGAGACAGTCCTCAACTCACAAGTGTACTCCTTTGACTTTAAATATTTAAATAATATTAAAGAAACAAATTAGAACATCTTATGTTAAAAAAAAACACTTTCTCAAGTCCAACCTTTGTAATGGGTAAGCTGACTAGAGTATCATGATGCCATTTGCTAAGAATTGTGTCTGAGTATATGTCATTTCATTTGATGTCCCCCTACAGCTGAGACATCTGTTTAAGATAATGTTCCTAAGCAGAAAGCATTTTCATAAAATCATGTTCTGTATGTTTTGTGTCTTAATGGTATAATTTTTATTTATCAAAATTTGAGAAACTTGACTAAATCATAAAACACATGTTCTTTAGTATTGGTGACTTTTGGTGCTTTATGATACAAAATTAATACATAGTTTGCAAACCATTTAACATGAATATCTATAATTTAGAAGACATTATGACAAAAATGGCATGAGATGAATTAATGAACATAATAAGTCCATTTGACCAGTGGTGTAGACTTTTCTGGCTTTAGATGGAAGTCTTTCTCAGCAGGTAACAGTATTGCGTACTGCTCTGACTTCTGCAGGTCATAATTGCTTTAGAGTTTGCAGTTCGCAAAGTATATCATTTAGACAGTCTTGTGTGAAACTTTGTTGGGAGTTTCCATATTATTCTTTCTAAGATTACAAGTGATTATTCTAAATGTATTTCTCAATGCTGATTTGACATTGTCTTTATATTGTCCCTTTGATGTGTTTCTTTGATGTGGACTTTGTATTTTTGCTGCTCGTCTATGTTTCAGTGTGTCCGAACACTGTTTGGAATTTGAGATGCCATATGAATGGTACTGAACCACTTGGATAAAGCTATGTATAAACATTGATAATAACTACAACCATGACATTACTGTAATCTGCAGTTGCCTTGGCAGCATGCCTCAGCTTTGGTATACAGCATGCCTAGTATTGCTCTTCTCATGAATCATATGTCTTTCCTGTAAGTTACCATTACCCGGCATCCCATTTCCATTACCTCAGTAGCATTCATGGAATATACTTTCAAAGACTTCATTAATAGACAAAAAATTACTTCTTCAAACTTATTCTGACTTTAGGAGTGAATAAAACTAGACTATTTTCTGCAAATTACCCTTTTTTAATTGTATCTTCCTAAAATTACACATAATGTACACAGATTACAAAGCAGCACTACTACTTCAGCACTGATTTATGTCCTTTTTCCTTTTATTATTATTTTTGTCTTATTATGTCATTCCATCTCATGTTTTCATTAGCCAGTAAATAGTCACATGCAACATCTCTGCAGACTATGTAGTACTTCTTAAAGAGAAACCAGGTCATTTTACTTAAATAGGCCTGTTAACAAGATTAAAACATTCCATACACAAGATGGTGGTCCCTCATTTATAAATAGTGCTGAGCAGTTTGGTAGGAGAACAACTGAATAACTGTTAAAGTTTAGAAATTGTATTAGTTTTAGTGTTTCTATAAATCCTGAGGTACCTTGTGTGTGCATATTCAAAAATTGTGTTATACAGTCAATATATTATATGGTATTGAAATTAGTAGGGTTGACTAATACGGATCCATGAGAAACATGCAACATAAAAATGTGTGATTACAAAACTGAGAGCAGGGTGAAACCTCAAAATGTGAGACAAACTTAAAAGCATTTCTGAAAGGGGGCCTATAAGGACTGCCTGGGTCAACATGGGTGGGGCGACAGTAATAAAGAAGGAGAGGGTATTCTAGACTTCTGTCTGGCAAATGGCTTGATGGTAACTACCACATGTTTTAGGCGGAAAGAAAGTCATAAGATCACATATTAGAGTGGCCAACATGCAAAAAACAGATGTACTTTTCCTAGTACAGATAGGACACGGGGTTAGAACTGGAGATTGCAAAGTCATCTCCAGTGAAACAGTCAACCCACGGCATAAACCATTGGTGGCCGCAATCAGTTGTAAGCAGTCATTAGAGAAGGCTGTATGAGAACACAGATTAAGATGAAGACTTGGAATATGAATGGAATGAAACTACAAGGATTCAAGGGCTCGAATACCTCAGGAAGAAGAAGAGATAGATGGAGTTGAAGAAGAATGCCAGCATTTCAAAACCACATGTTTGAAATAGGGTACATAAAAAAAGCTGATAAATGCAGAATTCCAGGAATTTATCAAATGAAAGAAGAAAGGAGTATAGGAAAAAGAGGGAGATAGGAAAGATGGGCAAGGCTAAGATGGCATGCTGGTTGGCTAATAAAGAGGCTATAAGACCAGTCTCAATAACAAAGAATAAGACATTAGAGGCACTCTATCATCTACTGAAAAGTGACTCAATAGCTGGCACAGAGAAATGCTAACAGGTTGCAAGGATCACTAATTAACGGGATATCAACAGCAGGTGTAAGAAGTACTTCCAGAAGAAAGCCCCAGAGAAGCTGTACTGCCCCATACACATTCTGCAGTTAAAAATGAAGAAGAACCAATCCTAGAAAAATAAGAAATAAGAACAGCATTCAGGAAAATGAAGTGTGGGAAAGCAGTAGGCTAAGATGATGTCACGGCAGATGTGATCAAAATGTTGGGTGTTTTAGGGGAGAAATGGCCCTTGAGAGTACTCTTAGCAGTGTGGAGAGAAAGGTGTATCCCAGATGACTGGAAAATTAGTATTCTAATGCCAGTGTACAAGAAAACTGGGGACATTCACATCGGTGGGCAGTAAAGACCTATAAAACTTGCATGAAGGTGCTGGATAGGCTGATTAATAAGCAAATGTGAAGATTAGTAAAAACAAAGGTGGGGGTGAGATGCTCAGATTCTGATCAGGATACAACACAACTGACCTGTTGTTTACAGTGAGACAGATTGTGGAGAAGAAGCCAGAGGAAAGTATTTAACTGGGCATTTCCGAGACTTAGAAAAAGCATATGACAAGATCCAAAGAAATTCAGATTTGTGGAGTCCTATGATTGTTTGAATTCCTGAAAATGCTAACAGAATTAGTGCTGGCTATGTACAAGGACCAACTGGCACATGTACAAATAGTATTTGGACTCACAGTGGGATTGGGTGTGCATCAGGGTTCAAAGCCCACTACTTATCATACTGATAATGAACTACAGTAGCAAACAGGCTGGAGGGCACAGGTCAAGAAAGCTACTATATGCAGGTGATGCTGCATTACAAACAGATTCTGAACAGGACCTTCAGCAAATGATAGGGGAATGGAACCCTAAACTGAAGGAGGGCATCTTGGTGGGAGTGCATGTTCATCAGAGTACAGGCATGAGCTCACTACTGTTCTTACTGATGTCAGAGAGGAGAGATCATCAAAACTGCTGTATGCAGATGATGACATATTACAGGCAGACCCTGAACAGGAATTTCAGAATGTGATAAAGGAATGAAATGCTAAACTGAAATCACATGGGATGAAATGGGTACAAACAATACGGTTGCCATGGCAGCAAATGGGAGACATCAGAAAAAGCTGAAAGTTGAGATAAACAGGAAAAGAATGGAATGGGTTAATAGCTTAAAGTATCTCAGAGGGATGGTTGAAGAGAAGGAAAATCTGAATGAAGAGGTCAAAGCTAGAATCAGAAGGGCTGCAGCCAAATGGCACAGAGTGCCAGGGGTACTATGCGATAGAAGAATGCCAAAAAAATTAGAAAAACGAAGATGTACTAAATAGAGCTGCAAGCAGTATTCCTGTTTTGGAAATCAACCTGGGTAATGAAGGCAAAGCCGAAGAGGAAGCTAGAAGTGGTGGAGACACACTGCCTGAGACAGGTGGTAGAATGTACACTAATGGACAGATGGAGAAATGATGAGGGCAGAAGCCAAAGTAACTCTAACTGCAGAAAAGGTAAAAGAGAGCAAATTACAGTGGTTCAGGCACATGTATAGGGGAGCAGATCATTTGGGAGATAATAATAGTTCAAACTGTGGTTGTTAAAACAAATCTTTTCTGGTCATTTGTCTTACTTTTATAGCAAGCCCATCATTAATAATTCTTAGTTGAACTGTAAAGCTTTTTTTACTTGATGTTTTTAAATGTGGGATTTCAGTATTATTATCTTTGAGTATATTTTTAAAAACTATACATGAAGGTTTCTATTATTAAATATATTTTATATTTGTATATATTTTTGTTAGGGTAATGTATAATGTGATAATACGTTTTATGTCATTGATTGTACATGGTTGGTTTTAACTCACTACATGATTGGATTTCATGGTTTAATTTTCTTTTATTGGAATGGAATAACAGATTATGCTAGAGTTCTTTGGAACAAAAGTGCTTCATCAATATTCATGTAATAAACTGTTGTAATTGTGTGCACATAGTACAGCATACATTTTTACTGTCTGGTTCTTGGTTACATGCTTGTAGATTCACACAGTTTTTTTTTTATTGTAAACTCCAAAGCTGTTATCTAGATGCCTAGATGGTCAAATTTTAACTGATCCTTTTTATTCCCCCTCTTGTATCTATACTGCAATTGGTCTAGGTCTATCTCTTCATTTTTATCTGTTTGACAGTGATACATCAGCTCCTTTGAAACTATTTTGTCCATCAGTTTGCCCACCTTTGATAGACTACTGGTAGTACTGCAATTTATAATTGCAGTTTTGATCACTTGTTTTCATACCTCTCAACCTGTAGACAGTGAAAGCAAGTAAAGCTCTTGAAAAGTAGGTACATCAGGCCAAAAATCTGTATACCTAATTATCATACAATTTGAACACCAAATAACACATAACCCTTCCTGCTTCAAGTAGGATTATGGGAGTCTACTCAGAAATGCAAGTTTAAAAAAATCTGCGAGTGACAAAGATATATGAGCATATTATGCACAACATAGACTGCAAAAATCTGCCTCACAAAATCTTTCATTTTTGCTTCTTAAAAAAATTGAAGATGAAAAATGTGTGAATTCCTTCTTGAAATTATTGGCGCCACCAATATGTTGGTCATGTAGTTTGGTTTCCTGTGCACTAAACTTTAAAATCATGTGTATGGGTGGTAAGATTCAGAAAATCATGTGAAGGGATAAAGCAAGCCTGAACATAACCACATGCCTCCCAAATATGTATAACATTTAAAGGAATAAATCAAGCATGAAAATAGGTACTTACCTCCAAATTAGGTACGGTAGATGTCTGCTTATATTTATATATGATCTTGCCCAGAGCTATTTTTTTTATCTTGAGGATGTTTCATTGGTTCTTAAAATGCTGCTAAATAACTTTACTGCAGGTTCTGTCATTAATGAACCACTCCTGTAAATCTCTCTTTGAGATAAAATCTCATCTAGAAGTTTTAATTATTTTCATAGCTGTTAATATGTCATATTTTTTCACTGGTTGTTTTTATTGTTATTGTTATTATAATAATCAGAAAATGTTTATCTATTATCATCCTAGTCAGTGAGGAGATTTGCAAAAAGTTTTCCTGAAAGATATACAGGGCCAGATTCCAAAAGTGTTGCTCTCAGTATAAGTCTGTCCTGATTCCAAGACTTGCTCTTCAAGGTTTAATTTCTCCAAATCTTTTGGGTTTCTGGTATCATGATGGGAATGGACATCATTCCTAAGACAAAGTATGATTAAAGTTTGTAAAATTAGTATTATTTTAATCTTTGATGTTAGCCAAAGTGCTCTTCGCATCATCCGCAATGTGCCCAGAACTGACACCTCCTGCAATTCACATGGAGTTACATGTATCGGTAACATATCTAAAGAAGATTGTAAATTCTTTTTATCAGACCTATTGCTCCTACTACTAATGGAACTGTCTGGGTATCCTTCTAACACATTGCTGTCATTTCTACTTGTAAATCCTGGTACCTTATGACTTTATGTCTTTTTGTACATAAGACACTGTTATCACTGGGTGTAGAAATTCCAATGATTAATGCTACATTTGTCTTCTTTTCATGGACTACTATATCTGTTTTTCTCCCATCTATTTTTTGAACAGTTGGTAATGAGTGATTCTGTGCAATATAGACATCATCATTTTCTATAATGCTTTGTGGTTCATGTGTCCAGTGCTTCTCAGCTACGTCAATATTATAATGTTTACGCAATCCCCAATACAACTGTCTTGCCACATTATTGTGCCTTTTGGTATACAGGTCTTCTGCCATTAGTGGCACAAACTAACAACAAGATGTGTAACTGTTTCTAATTCTGTTTTACAAAAACAGCATTTGCCTGTTTCTCTGACATATTCAGTGGACTTTGTAAACCCAAGTGTACATAGTTCACTATCCTGGGCCCCCAACATTAACCTTTCATCTTTTGATTTAAATTCACCTCTCCTTAACTATTCCTGTGTTAGAGCCTGATCTACATGAGGTTGTTCCAGGAATTTTCTGCATTGGCAACCATATTTATGCATTTTGCACATTACTTGCCTTCCCATTTGATCCTTCACCTTATATTCTTTCTTTTGCTTTTTGGCGCATTCAGTTGCTATTTGATTTTCATTTTCTTCTGGTTTACTTTCCATTTCCACTCGATGCAGATATGTTTCTGCTAAACTAAGCAGGGATGTCATCTTAGACTAGTTCTCCTCATGTTTTAAAACTTTCATTATGTTTGACTCTTGTGAGGTCAGCAAACATGTATGCAGTCCTACGATTGCAAATCTATACATGTAATCTATTTCAAGAAGGCCCGTACCTCCTTCAGTGATATACACTTATTGTTATAAATCATTTCATAAGCATGAAGCATTTTTCTTGTTTTACTTTCCATCTGATTCAATACCTCTTGGGGCCAGTCAGCCACCCCAAAACTGTAAGTTAGAAAAGGAAGAGCAAACTGGTTTATAGCTTGGACTTTGCTCCTTGATATCAGACTTGTTTATAGTATTAATTTTAATCTTTTAAAATATCACTTACTAAGTTTTGTTCTCATCTATTTATGTTTTATTGATGATCCCTCATCAATTCTCAAATATTTATACACTCAGTCCTGCTCAAGTTGTTTTATATCACGTTCCTGTCGCAGACCAATATTTGCTTGGTGCTTCAGCTTTCCTGCTTTAAAGGTTGCTTCTGCACATTTATCAAGGCCAAATAACATTCTTATATCATCTGAGAAAGTTTTCACCACTCGCAGTTGTGATTTCAGCACCTCATCTAATGAACTCTACAGTTTTAAATTGTCGAAAAAAAGATGATGATAAGTCCTTACACTTTGTTGCTTTCTGGGAGCCAAATTGTAGCCATGGCCTAATCTGTTAAGTAGACAGCTTAATGGGATAAGGGCATGACAAAAGCACAGCGATGACAAAGAGTGACCAGGGAATATCCCCTTTTGAACTTTCATTCCTGGAATAATAATTTGTGCTTTATCATGGCTTAGCTGCAAAGTGGTTTACCACTGTTTCATGGTAATTGATCACTGTAGGGTGTATGATATATATTTGTAACTGCTCTTTTACTCATGAATGTGGGATGGTGTCAGATGCTTTATTGTAGTATATCTATACATACTTAGATTCTTCCCTTTTTTACAGTTCTCCCTTATAACTTTAACAACAAATGATCATTTGTTCCTTATGACTTAGTTACCCTTTTGTTCTGTTGCCATGATTAAGTTTTCTTCTAAATGACTGTAATCTCTATTGGCATCAATTTCAGTGTATAGTTTATACATCACCAGAAAGCAAGATAATGGTCTATAGTTTTTAGTATATCTACTATTTTTCCTGTTGTTAAACAGGTTGGCATTTGTTCAGAGTGTGCATATAAGTAGTTCTTGCTCAATGGCAAATCTTCATTTAAAGATCCTTAGTCAGAAGTTAGGTACTGCATCTCGGCCTGGGATTTTCCAATTAGGAGATTTTCCTAATTTTGTTTCAATTTCTATGGCTGCTACATCATCCCATTTCATATCTTGTACATTGAAACTTCTTATTCTTTCTTTTACTTCTTCTATCCATTCATCATCTTTGTTACATTCCACAGAATCTTCACAGATATTTCTTAGAAATGTGTCCATTTCCTCTTTTGTTGGTGCTGTTTCGGTTAATTTTGCTGTTTCTCAATTTTGTATAAAACTTTTTTGGATTATAAATAAACTGCTTATTTTGTACTTTTCCTCTATATTTATCTGCATATCTTCTAAGTTTTTCTGCCTGTGCTGATATCTTTAGTTTATTATTTGCAATAGTATATGATAGATCTTGGTCTGTTTTGATACTGCAGGTTGCTTTTTTCACATCTGTCTTTCTGAGTATTTTTGTTGATCTGTTCTCTCTTCTGTACTCTTCTAACAATAACACTTCTTATCTTAATTGCTTTATGGTTTTACCTGTTTGATATTGAGGGCACATTCTTTGATCTCGGTTTCCTGTGGGCCCTTCCTGAGCCATATCTTCATCCTGTGTCATCTGCTGCTGTTTCATATGGGAACTTAGTGGACAATATTTCACCACAACATTGACTGTGTCAGAGTTGCTACAGTTTCCTGTTCCTCCCCTTGCTGTGCAACTCCAGCTGAACTTTTGTACTGGTTTTCTGTTGAAGGCTCCAAAGTATCTTCATATGGCAACTTATTCCAAAAAACTTGCTCTTGGTGTAAGTGACCCACTTCGGTATAAGACCTATGAATAAATAGGATTACGCTGGGAGACAGATACCAAAAGGTTTGCTCTCAGTGAACGTGGTCACTTACACTGAGAACAAGTCTTTTGGAATCAGGCCCAATGCCTCTTTAACATTCTTTAACATTCAGTGGAACTTCTTCTGGTCTTTTTTCCTGTATTATACATCCTTAACATTTCTGGCTCTTTTAACATGGGTTAGATTAAAATGCCTTCTCTGCAATCTTACAATTTATTATTAAAAGGACTTGCATCTCCATTTCTTTTCTCGGTTATTTCCAATTAATTTTTGCTAGTATTTTATGTTTTACTATGTCCTGTGTATAATCATTATGCATGCTTTTACATAATTTAAGATTGAGAAATATATATATATATATATATATATATATATATATATATATATATATATATATATGTATATATATATATATATATATCTACCCTTGTTCTTCCTACTACTTTTTTCAGTTTTTATGCTTTATATTTCCTTTGCTTATTCTTTGTAGTTTTGTTTTACATTTTTTATTTAATGTGTGATCATGCCTATTAGTAAACAAGAATATAAAACAGAAGCTGAAGTCGATGTGTTTATTTCATATTTCATTGTCTCCCTTTTAGATACAGTAACTTGTGAACCAGTCAACTCTTGCTTCTTCCACACGTTATGTCTGTCCTTGTCACCAAATAATCCTTTTTATAGTGCACTTCTTACTTTTACTAGCTATTCAGTACTCAGGTCACTAAAAGAACCAGTCCCAACACTGTAGATATTAATTCGTTACCTGTGCTATTTGTTGGCCATTCCTTTTTAGGGCTTATGAAATTGAAGATGCCCCCCCTAGCACATTGCTACTAGTACAGATGAAACTGAGACAGAGAATGTGTCTGGGTACTACATCCTGTGGCCTACATTTGCAGTCTTACTCAACAATATCAAGAAGGGAAATGAGTTAAATCATGTCTCACTGATACTGGCAGACAAAATAAGTCAGGATTTTTATTTATATAAAACTTTACATAGCAAGACTGTCACTCAGAATAATATGAATGAATGGAAGCATTCAAGCATGCTGTAATGTATTGAAAATTACAGCTGGAAGGAAAACAAAATTATAACCAAGTCTTAAATACAGCCCTCTGATGACCTCACTCTACTTGATTATATATTTTCCTTTATATCTTTTTATTTTATTACCTTTCTTTTAATGTGACAAAACACAAAACACTCTCCATAGCTATGACATTATGGACTACAGAACACAAAACAACAAGAAAACAAACACGGACTATGGAAATGCCCAGATAAAAGACTTTATTATAAAGAAAACCAAAATGTAAATAAAGACCCTTCTTCATTGTTCCTGAAGAACCCCTTACCACCAATTTAGCAGTAGTCAGGTATCTTCTAAAGTCAGGTTTCCCCCATACCCCACATTCCCTCAGCTTAAAACCATTCCTTTTATCTGACTGCCTCCTTTCCATATAAACCTAACACATTTTTAAGTCCCCTACCATTTTGTTCTGAGGGCTAATTATATATGCCATCCTACGTAAACCACAAGAGTTAGGGCTATAACGCCTATCAGGTCAATCCATGCTCTTAATGTAAATATGTAAATATCTTCCCAAACCACTTATCTACCATTTTCCCTACTTTTTCTCTCAACGCTTCTCAGTGCACCTAATAACTTCCACCATTGTTGAATGTACTTGTACCTTTTCCTGTACAAATTTTTTCCATCCTATACTCTGGGCAAGCCCAACTGCTGTTTTCATTTCCACTATCAAAGGTACAACTTCACTGCTGATTCTTTACTTC